>NC_069502.1:986650885-986898377 GCF_027579735.1 Bombina bombina
AGCAGATGCTGAAGATGACCCTGCTAATGCTGCAACTGCCTCTGCTCCTCTAGATGCTTGAGCTGGAGGCAGACAATTGAAAACATTTGATTCTGTAAAACAGAGGCAACAGCTCTTGCCCCACTTCTGCTTAAAAGACAAGTGGAAGCTGACAGAGACTCTGCACTGGTAAAAACGGTGTGGTGGCAGTGGGGATACTTGTGGTGGTAGTGTTGGTAGCGGTGGCAGCAATCTGAAACATAGTACAGTGACGACTAACAATTTTATGACAGAATAATATAAATATATATTATTAGCTACTAGTTGTTTTGGGGTTTTTTTTGTACACCACTGCAATAATAAATATAATTTCAATTAGATAAGGGGTACACCATACTATGATAAATGTAATACAAATAGTATAATAGTAACAGAGACTTACAAAACTATCTGCTAAATTACAAGTGTTGCGGTACAGCTATACCGCGGAAACATTGGCCTTTGAAACAGCCAATAGAATGCAAGCTGAATCCTATTGGCTGATTGGATCAGCCAATAGGATTTTTTTCTACCTTAATTCATTTGGCTGATAGAATTCTATCAGCCAATCGGAATTGAAGGGACGCCATCTTGGATGACGTCACTTAAAGGTACCGTCATTTAGTCGTCGGATGAAGACAGAGGATGCTCCACGTCGGATGTCTTGATGATGGACCCGCTCCGATCCGGATGGATAAAGATAGAAGATGCCGTCTGTATGAAGACTTCTGCCCGTCTGGAGGACCTCTTCTTCCCGGCTTGGATGAAGACTTCTGCCCATCTGGAGGACCACTTCTGCCCGGTTGGGTGAAGACGTCTCAAGGTAGGGTGATCTTCAAGGGGTTAGTGTTAGGTTTTATTAAGGGGGGGTTGGGTGGGTTTTAGAGTAGGGTTGGGTGTGTGGGTGGTGGGTTTTAATGTTTGGGGGGTTTTGTATTTTTTTTACAGGTAAAAGTGCTGATTACTTTGGGGCAATGCCCCGCAAAAGGCCCTTTTAAGGGCTATTTGTAATTTAGTATAGGGTAGGGATTTTTATTATTTTGGGGGGCTTTTTTATTTTGTTAGGGGGATTAGATTAGGTGTAATTAGTTTAAAAAACTTGTAATTATTTTATTTTCTGTAATTTAGTGTTTATTTGTTTTCGTACTTTAGATAATTGCATTTAATTGTATTTAATTGTAGTTAGTTTAGTGAATTAATTTAATTGTAGTGTAGTGTTAGGTGTAATTGTAACTTAGAAGATTATTTAATGAACCATGTTAAAAAGCATCAGTAATAAAAGACTATATATAAAAAATGTAAAAAGCACATATAAATAAAATTACAAATACAGGAATATCTTACAGAAGCGGCTCAAAGGGCCAAAGCTGATAATTACAATAAAAACAGAGGTAATAACAGGTGATCAGTGTGAGTGGTACACCAGAATAAGAGTGTATACTAATAAAACAGAATTAGCCTAAGTACAACTGTAGCAAGTGCATCAAGCAAAAAACTAATAAACAATAATACAAACAATAGTGTTCAAAATTAGTGTTACAAAAATAGTGTTCCAAAAAATAGAAAAATGCACTGCAGTGCAAAAAAAGGGGGGTAGCAAAATAATTGTATAGATACAATCAAATAGTGAGTGAGTGCAAATGGATATAAAAATGCTAGCTACTTAATCCAGTGAGGTTAAGATATAATTAAATAAAATACACAATATGCAATAACATAAAAAATAAAATACACAATATGCAATAACATAAAAAATAAAATATAAAATATAATCCAAAAAAGTATTCAAAAAGTTGATCAACAAATGTTAGTGAAGAACAAAAATATGTCAATCAAAACAAAAAAATGGAAAAAATGGGTGATGAAAAGCAAGGTGAAAGTGAGGAAATTGATTCCTTCCAATGTTAGTTACTTTAACAGATCCAAATTCCTGAGTGTGGTTGCTGAAGTAGCTGATTGGATCCTAGCACCTGTCAGCTGCTCCTATGGTATCCTAAAAAGTGTCCCTGTAAAAAAAGAAATTCACAACATAGTGTATCCAATATGAGAATGAAGTAAAGATTAAAGTAATGCTTACCAATATGTCAACGCGTTTCTGCCCTCAAACGCGTTGACATATTGGTAAGCATTACTTTAATCTTTACTTCATTCTCATATTGGATACACTATGTTGTGAATTTCTTTTTTACAGGGACACTTTTTAGGATACCATAGGAGCAGCTGACAGGTGCTAGGATCCAATCAGCTACTTCAGCAACCACACTCAGGAATTTGGATCTGTTAAAGTAACTAACATTGGAAGGAATCAATTTCCTCACTTTCACCTTGCTTTTCATCACCCATTTTTTCCATTTTTTTGTTTTGATTGACTTATTTTTGTTCTTCACTAACATTTGTTGATCAACTTTTTGAATACTTTTTTGGATTATATTTTATATTTTATTTTTTATGTTATTGCATATTGTGTATTTTATTTTTTATGTTATTGCATATTGTGTATTTTATTTAATTATATCTTAACCTCACTGGATTACGTAGCTAGCATTTTTATATCCATTTGCACTCACTCACTATTTGATTGTATCTATACAATTATTTTGCTACCCCCCTTTTTTTGCACTGCAGTGCATTTTTCTATTTTTTGGAACACTATTTTTGTAACACTAATTTTGAACACTATTGTTTGTATTATTGTTTATTAGTTTTTTGCTTGATGCACTTGCTACAGTTGTACTTAGGCTAATTCTGTTTTATTAGTATACACTCTTATTCTGGTGTACCACTCACACTGATCACCTGTTATTACCTCTGTTTTTATTGTAATTATCAGCTTTGGCCCTTTGAGCCGCTTCTGTAAGATATTCCTGTATTTGTAATTTTATTTATATGTGCTTTTTACATTTTTTATATATAGTCTTTTATTACTGATGCTTTTTAACATGGTTCATTAAATAATCTTCTTTTATCTCTCTGTGAGTATATTTATCCCTTGGCCTCTTGTTGGCGCTGTATTCACTTCTTACTACTTGTGCATATTTTTTGGAGGTTGGTTAGGATCTCTGTTTGGATACAGCTTGGGGATTACCTTAGCGCTTGTACACACACCATTTTTCGTAATTGTAACTTAGGTTAGGATTTATTTTACAGGTAATTTTGACTTTATTTTAGCTATGTAGGTATTAAATAGTTAATAACTATTTAATAACTATTCTACCTAGTTAAAATAAATACAAAGTTGCCTGTAAAATAAAAATAAACCCTAAGATAGCTACAATGTAACTATTAGTTATATTGTAGCTAGCTTAGGGTTTATTTTATAGGTAAGTATTTAGTTTTAAATAGGATTAATTTATTTAATTATAGTAATTTTATTTAGATTTATTAAAATTATATTTAAGTTAGGGGGGTGTTAGGGTTAGAGTTAGATTTAGGGGTTAATACATTTAATATAGTGGCGGCGACGTTGGGGGTGGCAGATTAGGGGTTAATAAATGTAGGTAGGTGGCAGCAATGTTAGGGGTGGCAGATTATGGGTTATTAAAATTTAACTAGTGTTTGCGATGCGGGAGTACAACGGTTTAGGGGTTAATACATTTATTATAGTGGCGGCGATCTCCGGTTCGGCAGATTAGGTTTTAAAAATGTTATTATAGTGTTTGCGAGTTGGGGGGGGCCTCGGTTTAGGGGTTAATAGGTAGTTTATGGGTGTTAGTGTACTTTTTAGCACTTTAGTTAAGAGTTTTATGTTACGGCGTTAGCCCATAAAACTCTTAACTACTGACTTTTAAATGCGGTATCAGTCTTGACCGCTCACTTTTAGGAAGACTCGTAATACCGGCGTTAGGAAAATCCCATTGAAAATATAGGATACGCAATTGACGTAAGTGGATTTGCAGTATTTTAGAGTTGCGCCAAAAATTGAGCGGTGAGCCTGTACCTGCAAGACTCGTAATGCCAGCGGCTTTTTAACCCTAATGCAAGACTCATAATCTACTGTAAATTTGTACTTTCACAAGCTGAAATGCAGCTACGAAAGTCAAATGCCATAAATGGCCATCTTCTGAGGCATCCAAAACCTCTGAATGCACATGCCTAATTAACAGCAAATAGGTAAAAAAAAAAAAAATTTTATTCGTATTTCAATATAATTGATAAGCAAAGTGTAGAGAATTATAACTTATCACTAGAAGTCTGCTTTTACTATACTAAACATATCACAACTACTACAAGTGTCTGCATATGTTGTTAAATAATATATTTATCAATGTTTTATGTTTTTAATTCGGGGAGAAACATATCATATATATACTGTATAATTCTCAATAAAATGTATTAATTTCTAATCATATTGAAAGTATCTTTTAAAGGGACAGTCTAGTCCAAATTAAACTTTCATGATTTAGATAGAAAATGTAATTTTAAACTATTTTCAAATTTACTTTTATCATCAATTTTTGCTTTGTTCTCTTGGTATTTTTAGTTGAAAGCTAAACTTAGGAGGTTCATATGCTAATTTCTAAGCCCTTGAAGGCTGCCTCTTCTCTCAGGGCATTTTGACAGTTTTTTTTACCACTAGAGGGTGTTAGTTCATGTGTGCCATATAGATAACACTGTGCTCACTCACTCACACTGTGCTCACTCATGTGGAGTTAAAGTGAGCCAGCTCTGATTGGCTAAAATGGATGTCTGTCAAAAGAACTGAAATAAGGGGGCAGTTTGCAGAGGATTAGATACAAGGTAATCACATAGGTAAAAAGTGTATTTATATAACTGTGTTGGTTGTGCAAAATTAGGGAATGGATAATAAAGGGATTATCTATCTTTTTAAACAATAAAAATTCTGGTGTAGACTGTCCCTTTAAGAACCATATGTATACTAATCATTTTAATTTTTATGAAAATTAAAAAACAAATGCAAGTTTACAGGGACAGTCGCGATATTTGTGCTCCACTTAGTAATACCAGTGCACGCAAATGTGGTGTAATGCAAATGTGACCTCATGTTTGCACTGCTCGAAAGCATTGCGCTCATAAGAGCACTCTTCCATAGGCTCCAATGGGAAACACGGCATGAGAACTTAAAGGGACATGAAACCCATTTTTTTCTTTCATGATTTAGAAATAAAATTCAATGTTAAACAACTTTCTAATTTACTTCTATTATCTAATTTGCTTCATTCTCTTGATATCCTTTGCTGAAAAGCATATCTAGATAGGCTCAGTAGTTGCTGATTGGTTGCTGCACATAGATGCCTTGTGTGATTGACTCTCACCCATGTGCATTGCTATTTCTTCAACAACGGATATCTAAAGAATAAAGCAAATTATATAATAGAAGTAAATTGGAATGTTGTTTAAAATTGTATTCTCTATCTGAATCATGAAAGAAAATTTTGGGGTTTAATGTCCCTTTAAATCGTGCAGGGATGGGCAGCAGATCTTAAATATAAATGAATATGAATATAAACATATTTATGTGTTAATATGTGTATATACACATATTTAACACATAAATATAAATGTATATAAGTATATACATATATATTTACAGGGAACACACAGTTCCCTATAGACTGCAAAGTAAAGGCACTTATCAGTGCCGTTTTTTTATAACACCCTATATCCACCACTTTTAACCCATAAAAACTGATTTGGTGCAGTAATATTTTTTTAAATAAAGATGCTCATTGGTTTTTATTTTTAAAACAAATACACCACTGATCACTGGTTAATTTTCAGAGCGCTAATTGCTATTGCGAGCTTTTGGTAGCATTAACCAGCCACTTCTAATGGCTGATTATTTATTGCGCACCTGTAAACAGGTGACTTTGCCCATTTACGGGGCGCATAATAAATTAGCGCTTGTAAACTAGACTATTATTTTTCTGACATTTAAATATGTGTATTGTTAATTTTAAGCAAACATTAGCTGCACACAGCTGATTAGATAAATAAAATATTTAGAGAATATCACAACAATTGTGAGAGAGATTCAGACAAATTCTGGGAACTTCCTTGTTCATGCAAGGACTCCCCCCTCCATCACTCAGACTTTCTTAAACTGTCAGTTTTGTTTTATACAGAATAAATTCAAAGTGCAAAGTAATTTGTAAAAAAAAATAATTAAATAATAATAATCAAAAATACACAAAGTATGATCCTAATTTGTTAAAGTTACTTTCAATGTATAATCAGTATTGGTAAAATCAAAATCCTAAATACACTGTCGTATACATAATTCAAA
The DNA here is from genome assembly GCF_027579735.1 of Bombina bombina. NCBI lineage: Eukaryota > Metazoa > Chordata > Amphibia > Anura > Bombinatoridae > Bombina > Bombina bombina. The sequence continues at coordinate 986,657,148 of NC_069502.1, forward strand.
TGTATTCAAATGCAAAATATAAAGAGACAAATCCTGGGAACTCCTTTGTTCATGCCAGGACCCCCCCCCCCCACCTTTCACTCAGACTTTCTGAAACTGCCATCATCTCATCTTATTAGAGAGCTTTACATCATCATGCCCTGAGAGAGATCAATTGAAAATTATTTTTATAAAAAATGTATCCCTCTGTCCCACCTCTCATTGTGGGGGGGGGGGTAATTTCTTCTAAATCTTCTTGTTTACATAGCTTTTCTACAAGTAGTACTTAACTGTTGGAATATTCAGTATAGGTGTGAAAATCAGTGGGCTTATCAATTTATCTCTCAATGGGTGGATATGCACAATTATTGTAAAAAATGTCTCGTCGGGGGGCGGAGCCAGCCGTCGAGGTGAATAGCTGCACTTTGAGTGAGCTCCTGAGGCAGCCCCAGATTAAACTCCTAAAACCGTGTACAAGGTACAAGAAATTTACTTTAGCTATGGATGCTAACACTTGAAGATCAATCCTCACACTTTGGCCTGCTTTACTTGAAAAAGACGCGATCGCACTTCTGGTCCGGATCCGGCCTCAGCCATCTACTACAGCCCCCGGCTTCATTTTGGGCCTAACACAAAACTGCTGCAAACAGGAGGACAAGGCCTGGGTCATTCTCTCTATGCCTCTTAGGGTCACTACGGCTCCTCAGGGTACCTGAATCTGCTTTTTCCTGACTGGATTGCCAGCTTTACATTCTACTGATTTCAGGCTATCTTGAGGCCTACACCGGCCCACTCCGGCCTCTCTAAGATCAGCTCTTACCATGAGGTAATCAAATCAATTCTGTTCAGCAGAATCATAATGACATTAAGCTTGTATTAATATATATATTTACAGGAGGTTAACTAGCATGACATATGTATTTTAAAGTACCTCACACATCACCCACATGAGGCCTATACAAGATTCTCATCTCTGTGGGGATTAACTAGAGCTGTATACTACCATGACAAAGAAGCCTGCTATAAATATAATATAACCACAAATCACATATCCTGCAGCACTTTTATACATCCTTCATCTGAGAACAAAAAGCAGAAACTACTTACATCTACATGGGGTGACCTATTCCCCTCCAGGCCTATATATTACATTAATCTTTTCTGTTGGTTATTTTGGCAGTTTTCTACTGCTTATTGCAGGATTGCTCAAATTATGAACATTGCTTTTTCTACATTTTTCCTGCTTCAAATCACTTTGCTACGCACTAACATAAAAGTGCCCCAGTTATACAGACGAAGCAAAATTCTGCAGCACAGAAATGTCTCCAAAGAGGCAAGCAAAGCAGGATAAAGTGAGCTAAAGTCATCACAGTATTATAGCCTCTATGAATAAATTCTTCAAACCACTTGAAAATCCAGACTCGTCTCCAGAGACCATGAACTCTGTGGATGAAGTACCACAACTCCAGACTGCTACGGCAGCCAGAGCTCCAGAGTCTATGCAAATCACACAAGCTTTTCTAGAGACTCTTCCGTCTAAGCAAGACTTTACAACTCTCATTTCCCAGGTGAAATCCTGTATCAAGGAAGACATCTCAGAGAATAAGAGGCATACCAGAGTCCATCACTACAGAAAATCTTCATACCTATCTACAAGATTTGTTCAAAGACCTTAAAGGTTCATCACTTACAACACCTCCTGTCATGGACAGATATCACAGAGCTCTGAGACCCAAGCCCAAGGAGGGCTTACCACCTAGGGACGTGATCATAAAATTTCAAGATTATCAACAAAAGGAAAACATCATGAAGCAAGCCAGAATTTCTTCACCACTACACTTCCAAGGATCTGCACTCTCCATCTACGCTGACCTTTCCATAAGAACTTTGCAAAGAAGAAGGAAATTTGCCCCGCTCACCACTGTGCTAAGAAATCACATCTCATATAGATGAGGCTTCCATTGCCATATATAACTGATATGGGAAGGTCAAAGGAAAACATGCATGGATCCAGGAGATATCGAAGACTTCTGCAAAGAGTTGAATCTTGCACCTTCCACCCACAACCACACTTCTGCACCTATTACCAAACAGCTGAATAATATACCTCATACAGCTCCCAAACCTCAAAAATGTTCTACTAGTTATTACTATGTTTGATGTTATCTTGTTTTATTATGCATTATTATTCCATGTAAAACCTCTATGCAAAACATACAACCTGAACAGTATCCTTGACCGTGACTTATTAATGAGATACCTTCCACACTCACTCCATAATACATTGACATAATGACTCAAAAGACTCCTGACCAGTTGTTTACCTTACTCACAATCAATGCCAAGGGCCTAAATTCCCCCTTTAAAAGGTCCAAAGTGTTCCATGACCTACACCATAAAAATGGCAGTATACTGTTTCTGCAGAAAACTCATTTCAAACAAGGTAGTGATCCTAGATACTTTTCGTCACATTATCCAAATCATTTTGATAGCAGTAACACTAAAAAAAAAAATCAACGGAGTTAGTATACTCATACACAAATCAATCCCATTTGAACTTATACACAAAGACCAAGATGAGGAAGGGAGGTATTTGGGCTTATACAGCCTATTATTTGGGAAACCAATAACACTTGTAAACATCAACGCTCCAAACACGAACCAAGCCTCTTTCTTCCAGCATATTACTAATTCAAAGGGCCCGCTGTTACTGGCGGGGGACTTTAACCTCCCACTAGACCCAAAAATGGATAGTTCCAACCAAACCCTGAAACTTCCGGGCACTACTCTACACTCGGTTTGGAATAACCTATCACTACTCACCCTACATGACACTTGGCGGCATCTAAACCCACAGAAACGTGATTACACGTTTTTTTCTAACCCCAAAAATTCCTACTCCAGACTCGATTACATCATGGCCAACAACCTATCCCTATTAAATGTACGCCATTCTCGTATTATTCCTACTAGTTGGACAGACCACTCAGCTGTTAGCAGCTCCTTTTTCTGGCCCTTGATCCCAATACGTCCTTTTCTATGGAGGCTTGATGAATTGCTGTTGTCAGACCCCTTAATATCTTGAGAAATAGAAAAAGACCTCCAGGAATACTTTAATATCAACTCCTCTAGTGTATCTAGCCTGATTATTATGTGGGAAACACATAAATGTGTCATCAGAGGGATATTAATTAAGCATAAGGCCATTAAAAACAAACAAACCAAACAGAAATATCTCACACTCTCACAAGAAATAAACAAACTAGACTATACTCACATATGTCACCCAACAGACTTAGATATTTTAAATAAGTTAAACGCAGCTAGACTCCAATTTAATGACCTCCTAGATATTAAAGCTCAGAATACTGCCTTTCTCTTGTACCAAAAATACTTTACACAAGGGAACAAACCGGGAAAACTCTTGGCTAGAGCTCTCAAAAGTAAGCAATCCTCTACCTATGTACAGTTCTTAAAGGTTAATGCATCCTCAAAAACCACAAACTCTAAAATACTAGCCAATGAGTTTCGTAATTATTATAATAAACATTATAATCTAGGTTCTTTCCGTCCCATTGAGGAACATGCTCAAAAATGCAAAAAATATTTAGACCAACTTCAACTTTCGCAAGTCCATCCTGAACACCTCCAGCTCCTAAGCCAAGCCATCACTCCTCAGGAGTTAGACATTGCTATTCAGTCACTTAAGAATGGTAAAAGCCCTGGGCCAGATGGCTTTAGTAATCTCTATTACAAAACTTATAAACTTATAAACCAATTCTCTTTCCTCACCTTTTACAACTCTTCAATTCCATAGGCCCAGAACATCCATTCCCACCAAGCATGCTGGAGGCACTTATTACAGTCCTGCCCAAGCCGGGTAAACCAACAGATACACCATCAAACTTTAGACCTATATCTTTGCTGAATATAGATCTCAAGATCTATTCCAAGATCCTGGCCAATCGACTGAACTTATCACTTCCATATCTGATTCACAATGACCAAACATGGTTTGTCCCACAAAGAGAAGCCAAGGACAATACAGTTAAGGCATTACACTTACTTCAATATTCATATACGTACCTTTTTATCTCTACAGATGCCGAAAAGGCATTTGATCGGTTGGATTGGACGTTTTTGACATGCACCTTACACAAATTTGGCTTACCAAAAGATTTTATATCTAAAATTACTGCACTATATACTGTCTATACAGCCAAAATCAAGGTCAATGGCCTCTTGTCAGATCCCTTCCCAATCCGAAATTGTACCCGTTAAGGTTGCCTTCTTTCTCCCTTGCTATTTGTTTTGTCTATGGAAGTTCTGGCTGCTATTTTACGCTCCTCAAATTTAGTGGAAGGTATTAAAATCAAAACTTCAGAGTACAAACTGGCCCTATTTGCAGATGACCTCCTTATGATGCTCACAAATCCTGTAAGATCCCTCAAGGTGGCTCACTCAATTCTCAAGGACTATGGAAACTTGCCTAATTTATTATGAGAAGTCAGTCATTCTACCAGTTCACGTCACTCAGACAGACTTAATACACCTCCAATATATTGCGCCATTCACATTCAATACTCAATCCTTTAAATACTTAGGCATATATATATCCCCAACTCAAGAGGAGTTAATCAAACTCAACTATGACTCACTAACATCACATATACTCTCAAACACTGAGACTTGGTCCCCTAAATCTATATCCTGGTTGGGTAGAATAGGAGCAGCTAAAATGACATTACTCCCTAAGATTTTATATATTTTACAGACTGTACCCATCCCCCTCCCAAAATCCATGATCCCAAAACTCCAATCAATCATTAATGCTTATATTTGGAAAGCCAAACCACCAAGAATTGCCAAATCAACCCTATACAGAAACACCACCCAGGGAGGCTTAGGGGTCCCAAACATAAGGGAATACAGAAACGCCATATTTCTTTCAAGAATTATAGATTGGTGCTCGTTTGAAGAGCATCATCATAAACAATGGGTTAAACTTAAGCATGAACTCTCCCTTGGGCTCTATGTGTTGGACTGATATACATCGATCCAAGACCAAATACCTTAATAACCCAATCATACATGAGACTTTTAATACATGGATAGAGATAGTTAAAACACACCCTAATTTGTCCTCAATACCCTCCCCACTGACACCTATACTACAGAATGATAACTTTCCACCGGGACTCACTTTCACCCCCACAGGTACCAAGGACATTCATCTTCTGTTACCAGCCTATGTATTGACAGAGGGTGGTAATTTACTACCTAGACATTCCATGGAATCCTTGGGCAATGGATTTTTCAGTATGTGGTTTCGGAACCTCCAACTTAGCAACTACTTTCAGTCCTCACATAAATCCCACCTAAATAGGCAACGAACACAATTCGAGACACTGCACAGTTCTTCCTCTTCTTGCACACAATTTCTCGTACATACAAACTATTGACTACACCAATTGAAACCGATTTACCAACATTTACTAAAGCTTGGAATAGAGACTTACAATTTTTAATCCCAATTACAGAATGGCATTCAATTTTCACAGCAGTGAAACGGTTGGCACATTCGGCTAAACTTATAGAAACCAACATGAAATTATTAACTAGGTGGTATCTCACACCACAGAGACTCAAGCATCTCTTTCATGGTTCTTCTAACCGCTGCTGGAGACAGTGTAGGGAAGAGGACACTCTATTCCATATTTGGTGGGCCTGTCCTAAAATTCAAGCATTTTGGACATCTATTATACCATATATACAAAACACCATTGGCACTTCGATGCCTCACGAGCCGACTATCTACCTGTTCCACAAATACCCCAAACTTAACTCACAACTACACTATAAACTACTACAAATAATGATTAACAGTGCAAATCAACTAATTCCAAGACTGTGAAAAAAATAATCAATTCCCACCCTAGCTCAGTGGATACAAGAGATACAACTCAATCTCAAGCTGGAAAGATATCACTATCTTTTAATAAACAAATTAGACACTCATGCAGAGATATTGTTTCTGTGGGATTCTAGACCCACTTAGGGCCCTTCCATGACTCATTTGTATACACTAATCAACTACATACAGATTACTCAAGACAAATCCCTCTATTTTCCTAAGATGACATTGTGTTCTATGGTGTGTCACGTACTTTGACACTCCAGGCTTAGATGTTAATACTCCTTAATGTCATATTGAGTTGATACCAGATGTATTTGTTTAGATGAAAACAATTGGTTACATGTATGCTTCAACCAAGAATTAATGGTCACACATGGAAATTATAACTGTTCAATGTTTATTGTTACTAGTTTACTTTGGTTATTTTGTTACAAAAAAGAAGGAAAAATTATGAAAATGCAAGGCCCTCAATGTTGGGAACTTTACTGGTTCATCTTTCAAAGGGGTTCTACAGTTTGGACTCTATTGAACTCCTTATGGACTCACGTATCTGAGATATGTATGGACTCTATATTTAACACAAGGCCTAAGCCTTTAATCTTTGTTTTGCAAATGATCATCATATTTTTTTTTACACGTTTGTTTTAAACAGAAATAAACAATTTTTCTTTAAAAGAAAAAAAAATGTCTCGTCATAGTCAAACTCGTGCAATAAAGGCATCTCAAAATTAATTATTAAATGTTTACGGTAACATGTATTATTATAAATACGGCATAATTATATCTCTGGGTATACACAGACAGGCACCCAGTGAAAGATAACTTGATAAGCCCACTGATATCACACTTTTGTGGGGCTCACGCAAGCATATATTGTAAAACATTAGGGATCTTTTGCTGGGTGTTTTATAGCTTTATATGTTAACTAGTCCTAAAGCCTGTATATACGGGCACATTTTTTAAGTACTGCGGTTCCAACCCTAGCTCCCGCTCTCTCCCCCCTCTGTTTTGCACTCTCTCTCTCCCCCCTCTCTTTTGAGCTCTCTCACTCCACCTTATTTTGCTCTCTCTCTCCCCTCTTGTGCTCTCTCTCCCCCTCTTTTACTCTCTCTCTCTCCCCCCTCTTTTGCTCTCTGTCTCTCTCCCTCCTCTCTTTTGCTCTCTCACCCCTCTTTCCCCTCCTTTGCTCTCTCTCTCCCCTCTTGTGCTCTCTCTCCCCCTCTTTTGCTCTCTCCCCCCTCTTTTGCTCTCTCTCTCTCCCCCCCATCTTTTACTCTCTCTCTCTCCCCCCTCTTTTGCTCTCTGTCTCTCTCCCTCCTCTCTTTTGCTCTCTCACCCCTCTTTTCCTCTCTCTCTCATCTCTTTTGCTCTCTCTCTCTCTTCCCCCTCTTTTGTTTGCTTTCTCTCTTTCCTTTCTCTCTTTTGGTCTCTCCCACCTCTTTTGGTCTCTCCCACCTCTCTCCTGTGAGGCCACGCCCCCTTACCATGCCCCCTTCATGGCACACCTGGCCACGCCCCCCTCTTTTGCTCTCTCTCTCCGCCCTCTTTTGCTCTCTCTCCCCTCTTTTGCTTGCTTTCTCTCTCTTCCCCCCTCTTCTGCTCTCTCCCCCCTCTTTTGCTCTCTCTCCCTCTTTTTCTCTCTCTCTCCCCTATTTTGCTCTCTCTCTCCCCTATTTTGCTCTCTCTCCCCCCTCTTTTACTCTCTCTCCCCCCTCTTTTGCTCTCTCTCTCCCCCGTCTTTTGCAATCTTTTGCTCTCCCTTCTCTTTTGCTCTCTTTCTCCCTCTCTTTTGCTCTCTCTCCCCCTCTTTTTTTCTCTCTCTCCCCCTCTTTTTTTGCTCTCTCTCCCCCTCTCTTTTGCGCTCTCTCCCCCTCTCTTTTGCTCTCTCCCCCCTCACTTTTGCGCTCTCTCCCCCTCTCTTTTGTGCTCTCTCCCCCTCTCTTTTGTGCTCTCTCCCCCTCTCTTTAGTGCTCTCTCACCTCTTTTGCACACTCTCTCTCCCCCTTCTCTTTTGCGCTCTCTCTCTCCCCCCTCTCTTTTAAACTGTCTCTCTCCCCCTTCTCTTTTGCGCTCTCTCTCTCTCCCCCTCTCTTTTAAACTGTCTCTCTCCCCCCCCCTCTCTTTTGAGCTCTCTCTCTCCCTCTCTTTTGCGCTCTCTCTCTCTCCCTCTCTTTTGCGCTCTCTCTCCCCCCTCTTTTTTGTGCTCTCTCTCTCACCCTCTTTTGGGCTCTCTCTCTCCCCCTTCTCTTTTGCACTCTCTCTCCCCTCTCTTTTAAACTTTCTCTCTCCCCCTCTATTTTGAGCTCTCTCTCTCCCTCTCTTTTGCGCTCTCTCTCCCCCCTTCTCTTTTGAGCTCTCTCTCTCCCCCTCTTTTGTGCTCTCTCTCACCATCTTTTGTGCTCTCTCTCTCCCCCACTTTTGAGCTATCTCTCCCCCTCTTTTGCACTCTCTCTCCCCCTCTTTTGTGTTCTCTCTTTCCCTCTTTTGTGCTCTCTCTCCTCCTCTTTTGCTCTCTCCCCCTCTTTTGCTCTCTCTCTCCCCCCTCTTTTGCTCTCTCTCTCTCCACCTCTCTTTTGCTCTCTCCCCCTCTCTTTTGCTCTCTCTCCCCCTCTCTTTTGCTCTCTCTCCCCCTCTCTTTTGCTCTCTCTCTCCGCTCTCTTTTGCTCTCTCTCTCCCCCCTATTTTGCTCTCCCCCCCACTTTTGCTCTCTCTCTCCTCTCTTTTGCTCTCTCTCCCCCTCTCCTTTGCTCTCTCTCTCTCTATCTTCCCCTCTCTTTTGCTCTCTCTCTCCCCTTCTCTTTTGCTCTCTCTTGCAATCTCTCTCCCCCCTCTTTTGTTCTCTTCCCCCCTCTTTTGCTCTCTCTCTCTCTCCCCCTATCTTTTGCTCTCTCTCCCCCCCTCTTTTGCTCTCTCTCTCCCCCCTCTTTTGCTCTCTCTCTCTCCCTCCTCTATTTTGCTCTCTCACCCCTCTTTTCCTCTCTCTCTCATCTCTTTTGCTCTCTCACTATCTCTTCCCCTCTCTTTTGTTCGCTTTCTCTCTTTTCCTTCTCTCTTTTGGTCTCTCCCACCTCTTTTGGTCTCTCCCACCTCTCTCCCGCGAGGCCATGCCCCCTTATTATGCCCCATCATGGCACACCCGGCCACGCCCCCCCTCTTTTGCTCTCTCTCTCCCCCCTCTTTTGCTCTTTCTCCCCTCTTTTGCTCACTCTCTCTCTCTCTTCCCCCCTCTTCTGCTCTCTTCCCTCTTTTTTGCTCTTTCTCTCTCGCCCTCTTTTGCTCTCTATCCCTGTTTTGCTCTCTCTCTCCCCTATTTTGAACTCTCTCTCCCCTATTTTGCTCTCTCTCCCCTATTTTGGTCTCTCTCCCCACTCTTTTACTCTCTCTCTCGCCCCCTCTCTTTTGCTCTCTCTCCCCCCTCTTTTGCTCTCTCTCTCTCCCCCTCTCTTTTGCTCTCTCCCCCTCTCTTTTACTCTCTCTCCCCCTCTATTTTGCTCTCTCTCTCCACTCTCTTTTGCTCTCTCTCTCCCCATCTTTTGCTCTCTTCCCCTCTTTTGCTCTCTCCCCCCTCTTTTGCTCTCTCTCTCTCCCCTCTTTTGCTCTCTCTCCCCCTCTCTTTTGCTCTCTCTCTCTCTCTTCCCCTCTCTTTTGCTCTTTTTCTCCGCTCTCTTTTGCTCTCTCCACCCTCTTTTGTTCTCTCCCCCCTCTTTTGCTCTCTCTCTCTCCCCCTCTTTTGCTCTCTCTCTCTCTCCCTTCTCTCTTTTGCTCTATCTCCCCTCTTTTCCTCTCTCTCTCTCTTCCCCCCTCTTTGGTTCACTTTCTCTCTTTCCCTCCTCTCTTTTGGTCTCTCCCACCTCTCTCACCTCTCTCCCATGAGGCCACGCCCCTTACCATGCCCCCATCACAGCACACCCGGCCACGCCCCCATCACAGCACATCTGGCCACGTCCCCACCAGGCAGCTTCCACAGTGTGCACTACTCTGCTGCTCAAGGTCAGGTATGTTTGTCCTCTGCAGTCTCTACTGCACATGATTGCATCTGACAGACATACCTGGCCTTTTATTATATAGGATTGGTATTTTGTGAAATACACATTGATACACTTGGATCATAAGTGTATCCAATTCAAGATATGCAAGCAGTGCTACTTGTTTTTCTTCGTTTTTTCATATTTTTTTATTGATTTTAATCCAGTATCAATATGATTCTTTTTAAGTATTTTGAATAAAAGAAATGTTTTAACTTTTGGTCTTATCATTAGGCCAGGGATATTGAAATAAAAGTATGTGCCAAGTGTGTATATATTTAATTTTTTTGAGAATAATATGTGCTAATATTTACCCCGGCAACCCCCGCACTCATATATGTAATGTGAGTGTATGGGAAGCAGCTATGACTAAAAATTTTTGATTCTGCACTTTTCTTTTATAAATATTAGCCTTGACAAGTGGACTGAACAGGAGCTTTCTTTATATGTTCCTAAATTTCTCTAAGCATTTTACCCCTGTAGTTCTCACTGTTTTACCATGCTAAATGTAGGTTTGCAATGTAGTTATTGCACTGATAGAAAAGGATGTATGCAAAACTAGAAGTGAATATATGCTGAAAACATTGCAATTTGATTTGTATGTTATATTTGCTTTCTTCTACGAGATTCTTCATTCAAGATTGTGTTTCTACTTTAAATGGAATGTAGCTTACCATTTGCTGGGGCTGTATCTATCTCATATCCCTTCAATACTTACTGTATGGGTATTGCCTGCATTTAACACTATTCAAGAAAATCCATTTGAAGCACAACACACTGTTTGCCAATAATCCAGAGCTTACAAATTTAAAAAGGTTTACTATGAAATCTCCCAAGATTTCAGTAAAATCTCAAGAGATCACTGTAAAGCAAAGTATGACATCAGCACCAATTAAGCTGATTGACTGTTTTTTCTTTCAACATACAGTTGACAGAAGCTAAAGTATAGCTTTTCACAGAGCAAATACTGTTGTGAACTGAAGAAATTTTAAGGAATAATATCTTTCCTTTTTTTGCAAGTTTTTTTACAGTTATGCTACATCACTTTTCAAGTGATTTAGCATATGGGTATATGTCCCTTTAACACAATAATAATAGCAGGAACATCAACTAACTATCGGCTAGATTACGAGTTTTGCGTTATGAGTGAAAAAGCTTCATAACGATGCTTTTTCACTACCGCTGGTATTACGAGTCTTGCAGGTATAGCTGACCGCACACTTTTTTGGCTGTAACACAACGTAACTACCTCAGTTTTTTCAATGTGAAATTCCATAGCGCCGGTATTACGAGTTTGCCTGTTCAGCCAAAAAATGAGCAGTACAGCCCATAACTACAAAATCTGTACCGTACACTGAAAGACAGTAGTTATGGGTTTTGTGTTACAAAGCCGTAAGATAAAACTCATACCTAAAGTGCTAAAAAGTACACTAACACCCATAAACTACCTATTAACCCCTAAACCAAGGACCTCCCACATCGCAAACACTAAAATTAAATTATTAACCCCTAACCTGCCGCTCCGGACATCGCCGCCACTATAATAAACATATTAACCCCTAAACCGCTGTACTCCCGCATCGCAAACACTAGTTAAATAGGTAAGTATTTAGTTTTAAATAGGAATTAGTTAGGTAATGATAGTAATTTTATTTAGATTTGTTTTAATCATATTAAAGTTAGGGTTAGGGTTAGATTTAGGGTTAGGTTTAGGGGTTAATATATTTATTTAGAGTTAGTGATGTGGGAGGTCAGAGGTTTAGGGGTTAATAACTTTAGTATAGTTGTGGTGGCGACATTGGGGCGGCAGTTTTGGGGTTAATAAGTGTAATGTAGGTGTCGGCGATGACGGGGGTGGCAGATTAGGGGTTAATAAGTGTAGGTTGGTGGCGACAATGTCAGGGGTGGCAGATTAGGGGTTAATAAGTGTAGGTAGGTGGCAGCGATGTCGGGGGCAGCAGATTAGGGGTTAATAAGTGTAATGTAGGTGTCGGCGATGTCGGGGGCGGCAGATTAGGGGTGTTTAGACTCAGGGTTTATGTTAGGTTGTTAGGTGTAAACATAACTTTTCTTTCCCCATAGGAATCAATGGGGCTGCGTTACGGAGCTTTACGCTCCTTTATTGCAGGTGTTAGGCTTTTTTTTTAGCTGACTCTCCCCATTGATGTCTATGGGGAAATCATGCACGAGCACGTAAAACCAGCTCAAAGCAGCGCTGGTATTTGCGTGCGGTATGGAGCTCAACGCTGCCATATTGCCTGCTAACGCCGGGTTTTTGCAAACCTGTAATAGCAGCGCTAGTAAAGGTGAGCGGTGGAAATAACTTGCAAATTATTACCGAGCCGCTCATAACGCAAAACTCGTAATCTAGCCGTATGTGTTGGAAAGATAGGCGAAGCAAGGCTCAATGATCCTTAGCCATAGAGTCTATGAATATATAGTATTTTTTATACAGAGTGCTCTTACGTATTCCAAAATATTTTACTGCTCTAGAATTACATTTAATTTTAGCAAAATAACACACTTTCTGGTAAAAAATAAAAATGATAGTGAGATAGAAAGATAAGTGCTGTGCTAGACCGAACACTCACAGCCTCTTCTAAAATATCCCTTCCACAAGGGTATCAGAATAGATAAAAAGAAAAAGGAAGAAAAGGAGGAGGGCGCTATAGCGGAGTGTGAAGGATTAATAAAAGTGCTGAAAAAATTCAATACTAAGTGAAATGTTGCCAATGGCAATCAGTAATCGATTTGTAAATAGGTGTAAATACAAAAAGGTAAAAAAATATGTGTATCAAATAATATCAGTGTAAATATCTTATATAAGTGTACATATATACAAAATGAATATACAAAAAACTATTTAATGAAATAAAACACACAATCAGAATATTGCAATGAGTATTTGCATAACCCCAAACTAAGTAGCTATACGGGTTATGTAGGAATCTGAATTAATAGAATGCGGCTCACATGTAGTAAAAGCTAAAATACAATAAAAGTAACCAAATAAAAGTAACCAAAAAAGTCCAACTAATGGACTAATAATGGGACGTCTCCCAGAAAGCCTCCAAGGTAATACCACCAAATGAAATAATCGGATGTATAGTCAGGAGTATAGGCTGTATAATAATAAAAATGATGCCAAGGACTATTGAGTGTATTGTTTGTTATTTCTCAAATATCTTTTTGTATGAAAGGGACAGTAAAGTCTAAAATAATATTGTTGGTCTAAATGGTACAATAAAGTAAGACAAATAACATTTGTGATACAGATAGAGCCTTGTTTCTCATCCTGTGGTGCACGTACCGCTGGGGTTCTGGGAGTTTTGGTGAGGGGTACTCAGTGGCATTTCCTTTTATTATTTTTTGGCCAGGATGCAAATAAGTTAAAGGGACAGTCAACACCAGAATTTTTGTTGTTTTAAAAGATAGATAATCCCTTATTTACCCTTTCCCCGGTTTTGCATAAACAACACTGTTATAATAATTCAAGTTTTACCTCTTTAATTACCTTGTATCTAAGCCTCTTGAGACTGCCCCCTTATTTCAGTTTTTTTGACAGACTTGCATTTTAGCCAATCAGTGCTCCGCCCTCTGTAAATTCACGTGCATGAGCTCAATGTTATCTATATGAAACACATGAACTAACGCTCTCTTGTGGGAGAAAACTGTCAAAATGCATTTAGATTAGAGGCGGCCTTCAAGGTCTAAAAAATTAGCATATGAGCCTAGCTAAGTTTAGCTTTCAACTAAGAATACCAAGGGAACAAAGCAAAATTGGTGATAGAAGTAAATTGGAAAGTTGTTTAAAATGACATGCCCTATTTGAATCATGAAAGTTTTTTGGGACTTGACTGACCCTTTAAATATTCAATGTATCAGTGTTTTTTGTTTTAGTTCTACCCTCAAGAGCTCTTAAGAGGCCAGATTCTAATTCCTTGCCTGGGCTGGTCGGCTGCTCACTCACTGTGAGTCAGTTATTGACATTATTAGGATCTAGTAATATTTATGCATTGCATTTGGGGGTACATAGGGCAAAAATGTATGCATGTAGGGTTACAAAAAATGTTTAGATACACTAAGAGCATACAATAAACAACTTTCCATTTTGCTTCTATTATAAAATGTTCTATATATTTATTGGTATCCTTTGTTGAAAAGTAAACACAGCTAGACTCACAGGAGTTCATTTTAGGAGCACAGATGTGCATGTTTGTAGCACTTTATGGAAGCAATGTTTGCAACAATATTTGTAACAATGGTATACATAGCTACATAGATTTCTAACATAAGAGAGTACTAGACATATGCATTCAGTGAAATCGGCAGTAAACAAATGCAAAAGATGGTAGCTGCAAGGCCGCATTCGGCAATTTCTGGAGCAGGATTTATTTTTGTAAAAGTGCAATACATTAATCTGTGCAAACCTAGATCTTAGTGTAGCACTTTCACAAGAATATATCCGGCTCCAAAAATTGCAAAATGCAGCTTGCCGTCACCATCTTCGCATTTGTTTACTGCCAAACACACTGAATGCATAGATCTAGTGAGTACCAGCTAACTTTGTATGCATTATTTATATGTTTGTATGTTGTTGACAGTGTCAACTGTTACAAATAGATTGAGAAAAATTAGCAGAGAGAAATGGAATTTAAAGACTTGTAAGAACTTGTTGATTTTTTACAATTTAGTGACTATGCACTTTGTTGAATTTTTGGGACAATAGCCAGCTTACAGTACGTACAAATAATAATTCAATATGTATAAAAGTATTATTGGTTTAACACTAGTTGTTGGTAGGGTTGGGCAAAGTGTAGTCTTTGTCTAATAAAATCAATGTTGCTTTTTAAAGTGATACTCAAATCATAGCTAAAAATTCCTATACTTATTGAAAACATACAATGATGAAAATTAATAAAAGTTTGAGTTCATGAAAATCAAAATGAAGAAACAGTCAGTGTGACTGAGAAATATGTTGCCTATTAAATTATTTTATGTATACATGAGCGCTTTATGTTCTTTACTCTGGATTGTAAATTAACAGTAGCTTTTTCTAACAAAATTTGAAATTTACTTAAATATGCTGTCCCCCTTTAAAATGTTACAGCCATCAGCCAATCACAGACGCATACAGGGAGTGCAGAATTATTAGGCAAGTTGTATTTTTGAGTATTAATTTTATTATTGAACAATAACCATGTTCTCAATGAACCCAAAAAACTCATTAATATCAAAGCTGAATAGTTTTGGAAGTAGTTTTTAGTTTGTTTTTAGTTATAGCTATTTTAGGGGGATATCTGTGTGTGTAGGTGACTATTACTGTGCATAATTATTAGGCAACTTAACAAAAAACAAATATATACCCATTTCAATTATTTATTTTTACCAGTGAAACCAATATAACATCTCAACATTCACAAATATACATTTCTGACATTCAAAAACAAAACAAAAACAAATCAGTGACCAATATAGCCACCTTTCTTTGCAAGGACACTCAAAAGCCTGCCATCCATGGATTCTGTCAGTGTTTTGATCTGTTCACCATCAACATTGCGTGCAGCAGCAACCACAGCCTCCCAGACACTGTTCAGAGAGGTGTACTGTTTTCCCTCCTTGTAAATCTCACATTTGATGATGGACCACAGGTTCTCAATGGGGTTCAGATCAGGTGAACAAGGAGGCCATGTCATTAGATTTTCTTTTATACCCTTTCTTGCCAGCCACGCTGTGGAGTACTTGGACGCGTGTGATTAGGCATTGTCCTGCATGAAAATCATGTTTTTCTTGAAGGATGCAGACTTCTTCCTGTACCACTGCTTGAAGAAGGTGTCTTACAGAAACTGGCAGTAGGACTGGGAGTTGAGCTTGACTCCATCCTCAACCCGAAAAGGCCCCACAAGCTCATCTTTGATGATACCAGCCCAAACCAGTACTCCACCTCCACCTTGCTGGCGTCTGAGTCGGACTGGAGCTC
Organism: Bombina bombina; assembly: GCF_027579735.1. Taxonomy (NCBI): domain Eukaryota; kingdom Metazoa; phylum Chordata; class Amphibia; order Anura; family Bombinatoridae; genus Bombina; species Bombina bombina. The sequence continues at coordinate 986,673,049 of NC_069502.1, forward strand.
TCTGCCCTTTACCAATCCAGCCACGGGCCCATCCATCTGGCCCATCAAGACTCACTCTCATTTCATCAGTCCATAAAACCTTAGAAAAATCAGTCTTGAGATATTTCTTGGCCCAGTCTTGACGTTTCAGCTTGTGTGTCTTGTTCAGTGGTGGTCATCTTTCAGCCTTTCTTACCTTGGCCATGTCTCTGAGTATTGCACACCTTGTGCTTTTGGGCACTCCAGTGATGTTGCAGCTCTGAAATATGGCCAAACTGGTGGCAAGTGGCATCTTGGCAGCTGCACGCTTGACTTTTCTCAGTTCATGGGCAGTTATTTTGCGCCTTGGTTTTTCCACACGCTTCTTGCGACCCTGTTGACTATTTTGAATGAAACGCTTGATTGTTCGATGATCACGCTTCAGAAGCTTTGCAATTTTAAGAGTGCTGCATCCCTCTGCAAGATATCTCACTATTTTTTACTTTTCTGAGCCTGTCAAGTCCTTCTTTTGACCCATTTTGCCAAAGGAAAGGAAGTTGCCTAATAATTATGCACACCTGACATAGGGTGTTGATGTCATTAGACCACACCTCTTCTCATTACAGAGATGCACATCACCTAATATGCTTAATTGGTAGTAGGCTTTCGAGCCTATACAGCTTGGAGTAAGACAACATGCATAAAGAGGATGATGTGGTCAAAATACTCATTTGCCTAATAATTCTGCACTCCCTGTATAATCATACATTATGAATTCTTGCTAGTGATGTCGCGAATAGCATGTTTGCGTTCGCCGCGGCGGGCGAACATATGCAATGTTTGGTCCGCCCCCTATTCATCATCATTGAGTAAAACTTTGAACCTGTACCTCACAGTCAGCAGACACATTCCAGCCAATCAGCAGCAGACCCTCCCTCCCAGACCCTCCCACCTCCTGGACAGCACCCATTTTAGATTCATTCGGAAGCTGCATTCTTAGTGAGAGGAGGGACAGTGTAGCTGCTGCTGATTTAATAGGGAAATCGATAGCTAGGCTAGTGTATTCAGTGTCCACTACAGTCCTGCAGGACTCATCTGATCTCTGCTGTAAGGACAGCACCCTAAAAAGCCCTTTTTATGGCTAGAACATCAGTCTGCTTTTTTTTTTTTTTCCTGTGTAATCTAATTGCAGTTGCCTGCCTGCCAGCGTGTGTGTCAGGCTCACAGCGTATACTGTGCCCACTTGCCCAGTGCTACCACTCATATCTGGTGTAACAGTAGTGTACATTTAAAAAAACAAAACACTTTTTTGACTGTGAAATAATAGCAGTCAGTTTCCTTCACACGTGTGCGTTTCAGGGCCTGCCAGGGCACAGTGTCACACCAGTGCAACTCATATCTGGTGTAACAGTAGTGTACATTTAAAAAAAACAACACTTTTTGACTGTGAAATAATAGCAGTCAGTTTCCTTCACACGTATGCGTTTCAGGGCCTGCCAGGGCACAGTGTCACACCAGTGCAACTCATATCTGGTGTAACAGTAGTGTACATTGACCCCTTAATGACCACAGCCCTTTTCCATTTTCTGTCCGTTTGGGACGAGGGCTATTTTTACATTTCTGCATTGTTTTTGTTTAGCTGTAATTTTCCTCTTACTCGTTTACTGTACCCACACATATTATATACCATTTTTCTCGCCATTAAATGGACTTTCTAAAGATATCATTATTTTCATCATATCCTATAATTTACTATAAAAAAAATTATAAAATATGAGGAAAAAATGGAAAAAAACACACTTTTTCTAACTTTGACCCCCAAAATCTGTTACTCATCTACAACCACCAAAAAACACCCATGCTAAATAGTTTCTAAATGTTGTCCTGAGTTTAGAAATACCCAATGTTTACATGTTCTTTGCTTTTTTTGCAAGTTATAGGGCCATAAATACAAGTAGCACTTTGCTATTTCCAAACCATTTTTTTTCAAAATTAGCGCTAGTTACATTGGAACACTGATATCTGTCAGGAATCCCTGAATAGCCATTGACATGTAGATATTTTTTTTTAGAAGACATCCCAAAGTATTGATCTAGGCCCATTTTGGTATATTTCATGCCACCATTTCAACACCAAATGCGATCAAATAAAAAAAATTGTTCACTTTTTCACAAATTTTTTCACAAACTTTAGGTTTCTCACTGAAATTATTTACAAATAGCTTGTGAAATTATGGCATAAATGGTTGTACATTTTCTCTGGGATCCCCTTTGTTCAGAAATAGCAGACATATATGGCTTTGATGTTGCTTTTTGATAATTAGAAGGCCGCTAAATGCCACTGCGCACCACACGTGTATTATGTCCAGCAGTGAAGGGGTTAATTAGGGAGCATGTAGGGAGCTTTTGGGGTAATTTTAGCTTTAGTGTAGTGTAGTAGACAACCGAAAGTATTGATCTAGGCCCATCTTGGTATATTTCATGCCACCATTTCACCGCCAAATGCGATCAAATAAAAAAAACGTTACATTTTGCCAAATTTTAGGTTTCTCACTGAAATAATTTACAAACATTTTGTGCAATTATGGCACAAATGGTTGTAAATGCTTCTCTGGGATCCCCTTTTTTCAGAAATAGCAGACATATATGGCTTTGGCATTGCTTTTTGGTAATTAGAAGGCCGCTAAATGCCGCTGCGCACCATACGTGTATTATGCTCAGCAGTGCAGGGGTTAATTAGGGAGCTTGTAGGGAGCTTGTAGGGTTAATTTTAGCATTAGTGTAGTGTAGTAGACAACCCCAAGTATTGGTCTAGGCCCTTTTTGGTATATTTTATGCCACCATTTCACCGCCAAATGCGATCAAATAAAAAAAAAAACGTTACATTTTTCCAAATTTTAGGTTTCTCACTGAAATAATTTACAAACATTTTGTGCAATTATGGCAAAAATGGTTGTAAATGCTTCTCTGGGATCCCCTTTGTTCAGAAATAGCAGACATATATGGCTTTGGCGTTGCTTTTTGGTAGTTAGAAGGCCACTAAATGCAACTGCGCACAACACGTGAATTATGCCCAGCAATGAAGGGGTTAATTAGGTAGCTTGTAGGGAGCTTGCAGGGTTAATTTTAGCTTTAGTGTAGAGATCAGCTTCCCACCTGACACATCAGACCCCTGATCCCTCCCAAAGAGCTCTCTTCCCTCCCCCACCCCACAATTGTCCCCGCCATCTTAAGTACTGGCAGAAAGTCTGCCAGTACTAAAATAAAAGGTATCTTTTTTATATATATATTTTTTTTAGCATATTTACATATGCTGTTGTGTAAATTTGTTATTGCAGGATGCCTCCATATCGAGGCATCCTGCAATAATCTGAAAGCAGCTGGAACGTACGCCATATGTCCTCAGGCGTTAACTGTATTTTTTCTGAGGATCTATGGCGTACGTCCTCGGTCATTAAGGGGTTAAAAAAAAAATAGAAATTTGACTGTGAAATAATAGCAGTCAGTTTCCTTCACACGTGTGCGTTTCAGGGCCTGCCAGGGCACAGTGTCACACCAGTGCAACTCATATCTGGTGTAACAGTAGTGTACATTAAAAAAAAACTAGAAATTTGACTGTGAAATAATAGCAGTCAGTTTCCTTCACGCGTGTGCGTTTCAGAGCCTGCCAGGGCACAGTGTCACACCAGTGCAACTCATATCTGGTGTAACAGTAGTGTACATTTAAAAAAAAAATAATACAATTTTGACTGTAATAGATTGAATAGCAGTTAGTTGTCTGCAAGCGTGTGTGTCAGGCCTACAGCGTCTACTCTGCCATCTTCTGCCAGTGCACAGTGCCACTCATATCTGTTGTCACAGTAGCTTGCACGCATAGTACCACTAATCGAAAAAAAATGACAGGCAAATGCAGGCCACCCCGCAGGGGCCGTCGTGGTTGTGGTGCTGTGATTCCCTTTGGCCCTAGAATAATGCAGTGCGGTGCGTTAAACGGGGAGTTTGGTCTGTCACTGTGAAGCGGGCGTAACCCTTACACAACCTGATAGATACAACATCATACCTGATGTTTTAAAGCACGTTATTCAAAACAATTTAGGAATGTTAGGTGATTTATGCCCTTTATGGATTAAAACCAGACTCTGCATCAACTATGTAATTTTCCGTGGGAGTTTTGCCATGGATCCCCCTCCGGCATGCCACAGTCCAGGTGTTAGTCCCCTTGAAACAACTTTTCCATCACTATTGTGGCCAGAAAGAGTCCCTGTGGGTTTTAAAATTCGCCTGCCTATTGAAGTCTATGGCGGTTCGCCCGGTTCGCCCGTTCGCAAACTTTTATGGAAGTTCGCGTTCGCCGTTCGCGAACTGAAAATTTTATTTTTGCGACATCACTATTTTCTTGCACATACTCAGTGGTAGACGTATAGAATGCAGAAGAATGCAGCCACTTGTGGCTCTTTTTGAATCAGGATTTATTCTTGTGAAAGTACAACACACTAAGATCTGTGCAAATCCAGATCTTAGTGTGTTGAACTTTCACAAGAATACATCTGTTTCTGCAAACAAAAAGCCAAAGGCTGCGAGTAGACACCTTTTTCTCCATCCGGCAGCTAACGAAGCTGGCAAATGCACACTCAGTAGTAACTGGTAGCTGAGAAAGTGTGCATATAAAATGACTGCACACAATTTGATACTGGAAGCAAATTGGAAAGTCACTTAAAACTGCTGCTTTAGCTGAATAATTAAAGTTTAATTTTGATGATAACTCATTGTTTTAACCAGTCATGTTTTAAGGATAATACCAACATGTTTAGAATAGGTTAGAGTGTACCAAAATGTACCAAACAGTCCATAGCACAGGTAATGCTAGTTGATATACTTAGCTTCTATAGAAAAGGTTATGATTCCAATACCTTTGCCTTAAGTTAACAAAGTGTTAAGAAGAAATTTTTATTTAAATATTCATATACCTTAAAAAAAAACTAGAAATATGGCCAAAAAAATATTAAATACAAGTTAATTTAATGTTTTAAAGGCAGAAATTTTAAACAATGTTGGTAAGTAAAGTGATCTTAATTAAAGGGACACTGAACCCAATTTTTTTCTTTCATGATTCAGATAGAGCATGCAATTTTAAGCAACTTTTTAATGTAGTCCTATTATCAATTTTCTTAATTCTTTTGCTTTCTTTATTTGAAAAGCAAGAATGTAAGTTTTTAAGCCGGACCATTTTTGGTTCAAAGCCTGGGTTGTGCTTGCTGATTGGTGGCTAAATGCACCCACCAATAAACAAATGTTGTCCAGGGTCTGAACCAAAATTTGTCTGGCTCCTTAGCTTAGATGCCTTATTTTTCAAATAAAGATAGCAAGAGAACCAAGAAAAAATGATAATAGGAGTAAATTAGAAAGTTGCTTAAAATTGCATGATCTATCATGAAAGACAACAATTGGGTTTAGTATCCCTTTAAAGTGAGCTTCTGGCAACTAAAAGGTTCAATATATGCAGTCTATGAATAAGGCTCTAGAGGAGCTGAAACGCGTAAGACATAGCCCACTATCTGTGCACCTAACAGCCCTTATCCATCTGGCCATGTTACCTCCTATGCCTGCAAGTTACTACTCTACAAGCTAATCCTTCATAGTTACCTGCAGAGCCGCTGTGTGCAAGCTTTTACATGTTATATTCTTCAATAAAGGAACCTGTTTTGAGAAAATCTGTCCGGACACCTGTGTGTTTTTCTGTATATATATATATATATATATATATATATATATATATATATATATATATATATATATATAGTGCATGTTTGTGTATCTGTATTTTTACAAACAAAATAATACTTATATAAAAGTTTAATTTCATTAGCATAACTTGTTCAAAAGGCATATATTTGAAAATGATAATGTTTTCACTTTTATAATGACAGGATGATGAATTTCCACACTGCAAAGTTACCCAAAAAAGCATGTTAACATGAAACACTAAATAAAATACTGCTCATCTACAATAAATCTTATTATATAGATTTTGGCAATTTCAATACTAACATTGTGAAGGTTTCAAGCAAGGTTTGAAAATAGAAATATTAAATTGAATCATTCTTGCATGAATATATGCAAAATATTCATTTCTAGCACTGTGAGGGTTGAGTGCTTTTAAATTGGAGAAATCACTCATGACTTCACCTTTTCATGCAAGATAAAGTTGTGTGTGGTAACATCATTACAATGTCATGAAATGAGTGGATATAACACAACAGCTCTGCCAAAAGCTAATACTCAAAATATGCTATTATTATTTTTAATATAGTTCAATATTTAAAGTTGAATACTAGAATGCAAATATTATTTTATTGTATTTTCATGTGTAGTTGAATCAAATTAATTTATTTATTGAAATCTAATGTTGGATTGAGAAAATAGGAGGAATTATACAACAGCAGAATTTATATAAAAATAAAGCATAGAGCTAAGAAAAAACATGTACAAATTTTAAAAGTTACTAAGAATAAAATTGCTAAATAATATTAATAGCAATAATGCCATTTTATGTGGACGGCCGATCATATTTGCAACCTGGAAAAAAAAAGACAGAACCTAATCTTAACAAATGTATCTCTAAACTAAGGTTTCAGATGATAATAGAACAAATGGATCTAATGGCTAATCCTCAGTTAAACATAAGTCAGTATTTTTCCAAATGGTACCCCTTCATTAAAGCAGAACCAAGTAATATCCATAAACAACTAGTATACCCGTTTAAAGACTCAATATATATATATATATATATATATATATATATATATATATATATATATATATATATATACAACCAGAATTGTTAATTCAATTTAGTTTCCTTCAAGATTTGTAATAATTTTATTTTTTCCCTTGACGCTCCGCCCCCACTCTTCGTTTCTTGTTTTGCTTTATTATACTAATACTAATTATACTAATAGGAAAGCCAAACAGCAGTTTCACCTAAAAAAACTAAATAAACACTAAGGAACTGTTAAGCATTTAGGTAAGGAAGACTGTGGGGCCTATTTATGTAAGCGCGAGCGGACATGATAGGATGTAGCGTATCATGTCCGCTGCACATCAATAAATGCTGACAGCATACACTGTCAGCATTTATCATTGCACCAGCAGTTCTTGTGGATGCTGCCTCCTGCAGATTCACGGCCAATCAGCCGCTAGCAGGGGGTGTCAATCAACCCGATCATATTCAATCTGGTTGATTTCTGTCCGCGGCCCAGAGCAGGCGAACAAGTTAGACCGCTGCCGCTGGTTCATAACTTCTGTTTCCGGTGACCTTGAAGGCTTGCACGAAAAACAGGGGCATCCAGCTCCATACAGAGCTTGATAAATCGGCCACTGTATGTGCATCAAAAGGAATTATGAAGTGTACATAAAATAATTTTCAAAAGGTTGTTTCTTCCAATAGGGAGATATGTATCATCTATGAGATAAAATAGAAAATTCCAGCAATGTGATGTTAAATTATAAGTATACATTGATTTATTTTTCACGTTAAAAATGGAATGTTTACAGTATTTATTTGTATATTTTTGTAAATCTTACTGCCTTGTATGGCGCTAACTATGTATTTCCCTCACATTGTTGGCTTTAAAAAAAATATTTTAAAAAAAGCATTTGTGTTCAATGATTACTTATAAGTCTTTTTTTTTTTTAAACAAACAAATAATAGTTTTATGTTTAAACATTAAAATATGGTTAAAGCTTTAAAATTATGTGCTATGATTTGTATATTCCTTGGCCAAGTGCCTTTTTTATGCTAATTATTTTTGTAAACCACAATTTTGTTTTACATTGACAAACATTTGAATGAAAGGCATATATAATATACAGTTATATATATCTTTGTTCAGAATCAATACCACTGAAAGACTGCTACTTTCAAGGATCAATAGTTAAGCTAGTTGTGCAGATAAAAAAGGCCCTTCTTGAATGTTTTAAACTCAACAATCAGCCTCAAATTTTAATAAGGAATCTTAAGTACCCACATTTATTAAAATAAAAATGTAAAATACACTGATTATTCTATATTTATGTAAAGGTATTCTAGAATGTGTCATACATTTTTGTCACATGGAAATCGTGTGTTGTTTTTATTGGTTGTTGCTAAGAGACCACAAAATGGAATGCACCATTGGCAATGATGAATTAAGTGATGAGACTGGATGACAGTAATCTTTGTCATTGGATGCAGTAGCTGTCTGAGTCCTGTCATTTTCTGCATCTCATGTTAAACAGATGTATTGAGATGGTAAAACAATAAGAGAAAAGCAAGACAAATGAACTCCTTTGACAATCACAGAGGCAAATTGTTACTTAGCATATAGTGTATACTTTACAAAAAAGCAGATTAATTTCAAAAGACATTTCCATCTTCACATGTGCATTTTAAATGTAATTTCACCTTACACACAAAAATCAGAGATTAAAAGTAATAAAAATAGTCTTTTATAATCTTACACTTAAACAATTATTGTTTTTTTCAACGTTTCTATAATGTCTTGTTTTAAATATCTATTATTTGATTAGTTTAATACTGTCCTGAATCTAATAGACAGTCAATGTACATACATTGAAAAAAAAATTAAATTGAGTTTTCTTCAGTTACCAACATTGCCCCAAGCAAACACAGTAGGATTCATTTATCAAAGCAAGGAAAATAATGCCTTTGTTAAAGTGATGCTATTTTCCTTATACATGCACTGCTTCAATTTATGCAAATAGCTTGTTTGAGATTTAAAGGATTAGCACCAATAAAATACGGCAACGTTATCAAATACTTTCTCTAAATCCCTCAAAGATGACACAACTGCAGTTTTTATATACACAAATAACAAAAAAATAACAAAAAAAATAAAAACAAAGCCTCATTTTTTTCTACAATAATTTAAATTATTTTAGTAGCTATTTGAAGTAAAACATGGTAATATAATTGACAAATATTCTATTCATACGTATGATTGGATTAAAATAATTTACCATACAAATAAAAGTAAGCTAGACACTAACACGCATAATTATATTTGCTTTTAAAAAACAAAGAAACAATACAGACCAGTCACCTAAGCTACAGGTCTTGCCGTACTTTGGGTAAATAAAGTAATACTCTTTGAATTTTAATACTATTTAGAATGATTTTTACTTCATATATTGAGATTACATTGAACATTAAATGATGATTATGAATAGTACTGGGTACATTAAAGGGATATGAAACTCATTTTTTTTCTTTCATGATTCAATCTTACCCCTATTATCAATTTTTCTTAATTATCTTGGTATCTGTATTTGAATAGCAGAAATGTAAGCTTAGGAGCCTGACCATTTTTGGTTCAGCACACAGGTAGCGCTTTCGGAATTGTGGCTAAATGTAGCCCTTTAAATAAGAATTTTCCACCTAGGTAGTTTACTTTCTGCTGCATATTTTCAATGCAATTTTTAAAGTATATTTATGATTTTTACTTTATAATTTCAACACAATTTTAAAATGTTTATTTTATGGAACATTATATTGAAATGTTTAGGTGTCTACTTCAGAAATAGAAAAGTAGGGAATATTCTAGTGGGCTAATGATATAAAACTTGCAGAAATAGAGAGAAATCAAGCAAAATTGTTGTGTTTTTTTTTTTTTTTTTTGGAGTATTATATCGCAATGTATGTATATTTCCTTCTCATCCAGAACTCATAACAACTCTCAAGCTAAATTTTCTAAAATTCCTTGAAGGCCCTTGCAATATTGACAAGCCTTCTTAAATAATCTTGTTAGACCAGAGAGCTTTAGCAAAATGACCCCTGAGATACACAGCTCTTAATGTAAAATTTGCTTATTATAAATCATGTTCAAAACCTTAACATGATTATATAAGAAGGCTTATAGGGGGCTAGTTATCAAGCCGTCTACTTTTCTGGCTTCGCCGGCCCAATACGTCCGCCTAAGCTCGCCTACCTTCGCCGCCGCGGATCTGAAAAAATACGCCTAAGTTATCAAATAAAGCTGTCAAAAAGCCGCGGGGCGATGAGCAGCGGACTGTGACAGTTATCACTCATCCGATCTCGCTGCCCTTCGGCTTTTTCCCAGCTTTATTGCTAGCCTGTCACTAAGCACTCACACTAAACTGCACTGTTCTACCCCCTATACCGGCGCCCCCGGAGCCTCCCGCAACTCAATAAAGTTACTAACCCCTAAACCGCCGCTCCTAGACCCCGCCGCAACTCTGATAAATGTATTAACCCTTAAACCACCGCTCCTAGACCCTGCCGCAACTCTTATAAATGTATTAACCCCTAAACCGCCGCTCCCGGACACCGCTGCCACCTACATTATACCTAGTAACCCCTATCCTGCCCCCCCTATACCGTCGCCCTCTATTATAAAATTATTAACCCCTATCCTGCTGATCCCGCACCTCTCCGCAACTAAATAAATAGTTTAACCCCTAAACCGCCGCTCCATGAACCCGCCGCAACCTATAATAAATTTATTAACCCCTATCCTGCCCCCCACTACGCCGCCGCCACTGTAATAAAATGATTAACCCCTAAACCTAAGTCTAACCCTAACCATAACGCCCCCCTAACTTAAATATTAATTAAATAAATCTAAATAAATTAACTCTTATTAACTAAATGAATCCTATTTAAAACTAAATACTTACCTTTAAAATAAACCCTAATATAGCTACAATATAAATAATAATTATATTCTAGCTATCTTAGGATTTATTTTTATTTTACAGGTACCTTTCAATTTATTTTAACCATGTACAATAACTATTAAATAGTTATTAACTATTTAATAGCTTACCTAGCTAAAATAAAGAGAAATGTACCTGTGAAATAAATCCTAACCTAAGTTACAATTACACCTAACACTACACTATACTTTAATAAATTATTCCTATTTAAACTAAATACTTACCTGTAAAATAAACCCTAAGATAGCTACAATATAATTAATAATTATATTCTAGCTATCTTAGGATTTATATTTATTTTACAGGTAACTTTGTATTTATTTTAGCTAGTTAGAATAGTTATTAAATAGTTATTAACTATTTAATAACTACCTAGCTAAAAGAAATATAAAATTACCTGTAAAATAAATCCTAACTTAAGTTACAATTAAACCTAATACTACACTATCATTAAATTAACTAAATAACTACCTACAAATAACTACAATGAAATACAATTACATAAACTAACTAAAGTACAAAAAATAAAAAAAGCTAAGTTACAAAAAATAAAAAATTAAGTTACAAACATGTTACAAATATTACAACAATTTTAAGCTACTTACACCTAATCTAAGCCCCCTAATAAAATAACAAACCCCCCCAAAATAAAAAAAATCCCTACCCTATTCTAAATTACATAAATTTCAAAGCTCTTTTACCTTACCAGCCCTTAAAAGGGCCATTTGTGGGGGCATGCCCCAAAAAGTTCAGCTCTTTTGCCTGTAAAATAAAAATACAACCCCCCCCAACATTAAAACCCACCACCCACATACCCCTAATCTAACCCAAACCCCCCTTACAAAAACCTAACACTAATCCCCTGAAGATCATCCTACCTTGAGTCGTCTTCACTCAGCCGAGCCACCGATGGAACTGAAGAGGACATCCGGAGCGGAAGAAGTTAATCCTCCAAGCGGCGCTGAAGAAATCTTCCATCCGATGAAGTCATCATCCAGGCGGCGCTGAAGAAGTCTTCGATCCGGCCGATGTCATCTTCAAAGAGGCGCTGAAGAGGTCTTCTATCCGGGCGAAGTCATCTTCCAAGCCGGGTCTTGAATCTTCCTTCCGCCGACGCGGAACCACCTTCTTCACCGACGGACTACGACGAATGACGGCTCCTTTAAGGGACGTCATCCAAGATGGCGTCCCCTCAATTCCGATTGGCTGATAGGATTCTATCAGCCAATCGGAATTAAGGTAGGAAAATCTGATTGGCTGATGGAATCAGCCAATCAGATTGAGCTCGCATTCTATTGGCTGTTCCGATCAGCCAATAGAATGCGAGCTCAATCTGATTGGCTGATTGGATCAGCCAATCGGATTGAACTTGAATCTGATTGGCTGATTCCATCAGCCAATCAGATTTTCCTACCTTAATTCCGATTGGCTGATAGAATCCTATCAGCCAATCGGAATTGAGGGGACGCCATCTTGGATGACGTCCCTTAAAGGAGCCGTCATTCGTCGTAGTCCGTCGGTGAAGAAGGTGGTTCCGCGTCGGCGGAAGGAAGATTCAAGACCCGGCTTGGAAGATGACTTCGCCCGGATAGAAGACCTCTTCAGCGCCTCTTTGAAGATGACATCGGCCGGATCGAAGACTTCTTCAGCGCCGCCTGGATGATGACTTCATCGGATGGAAGATTTCTTCAGCGCCGCTTGGAGGATTAACTTCTTCCGCTCCGGATGTCCTCTTCAGTTCCATCGGTGGCTCGGCTGAGTGAAGACGACTCAAGGTAGGATGATCTTCAGGGGATTAGTGTTAGGTTTTTGTAAGGGGGGTTTGGGTTAGATTAGGGGTATGTGGGTGGTGGGTTTTAATGTTGGGGGGGGTTGTATTTTTATTTTACAGGCAAAAGAGCTGAACTTTTTGGGGCATGCCCCCACAAATGGCCCTTTTAAGGGCTGGTAAGGTAAAAGAGCTTTGAAATTTATGTAATTTAGAATAGGGTAGGGATTTTTTTTATTGTGGGGGGGTTTGTTATTTTATTAGGGGGCTTAGATTAGGTGTAAGTAGCTTAAAATTGTTGTAATATTTGTAACATGTTTGTAACTTAATTTTTTATTTTTTGTAACTTAGCTTTTTTTATTTTTTGTACTTTAGTTAGTTTATGTAATTGTATTTCATTGTAGTTATTTGTAGGTAGTTTATTTAGTTAATTTAATGATAGTGTAGTATTAGGTTTAATTGTAACTTAAGTTAGGATTTATTTTACAGGTAATTTTATATTTCTTTTAGCTAGGTAGTTATTAAATAGTTAATAACTATTTAATAACTATTCTAACTAGCTAAAATAAATACAAAGTTACCTGTAAAATAAATATAAATCCTAAGATAGCTATAATATAATTATTAATTACATTGTAGCTATCTTAGGGTTTATTTTACAGGTAAGTATTTAGCTTTAAATAGGAATAATTTATTAAAGTATAGTGTAGTGTTAGGTGTAATTGTAACTTAGGTTAGGATTTATTTCACAGGTACATTTCTCTTTATTTTAGCTAGGTAAGCTATTAAATAGTTAATAACTATTTAATAGTTATTGTACATGGTTAAAATAAATTGAAAGGTACCTGTAAAATAAAAATAAATCCTAAGATAGCTAGAATATAATTATTATTTATATTGTAGCTATATTAGGGTTTATTTTAAAGGTAAGTATTTAGTTTTAAATAGGATTCATTTAGTTAATAAGAGTTAATTTATTTAGATTTATTTAATTAATATTTAAGTTAGGGGGCGTTAGGGTTAGGGTTAGGTTTAGGGGTTAATAATTTTATTACAGTGGCGGCGGCGTAGTGGGGGGCAGGATAGGGGTTAATAAATTTATTATAGGTTGCGACGGTGTAGGGGGGGCAGATTAGGGGTTAATAAATGTATTATAGGTGGCGACGGTGTAGGGGGGGCAGGATAGGGGTTAATACATTTAATATAGGTTGCGGCGGGTTCAGGGAGCGGCGGTTTAGGGGTTAATACATTTATTATAGTTGCGGTGGCCTCCGGGAGCGGCGGTTTAGGGGTTAATATGTATAGAGTAGCTTGCGGTGGGCTCCGGGAGCGGCGGTTTAGGGGGTAATAACTTTATTTAGTTGCGGCGGTGTAGGGTGGGTCAGATTAGTGGTGTTTAGACTCGGGGTACATGTTAGGGTGTTAGGTGTAGACAGCTCCCATAGAAATCAATGGGATGTCTGTCAGCAGCGAACTTGTACTTTCGCTATGGTCAGACTCCCATTGATTCCTATGGGATCCGCCGCCTCCAGGCTGGCGCTTTGAAAACCAGGTACGCTGGGCCGTAAAAGTGCCGAGCGTACCTGCTAGTTTTTTGATAGCTAGCAAAAGTAGTGAGAATGTGCCGCACTTGTGTGCGGAACATCTGGAGTGACGTAAGAATCGATCTGTGTCGGACTGAGTCCGGCGGATCGAAGCTTACGTCACAAAATTCTACTTTTGCCGGTCTCGAGCCTTTGATAACTAAGGCGTATCAGCCTCGCCACAAATACGCTGCGGAATACGCAGCGTATTTGAGGTTGACGGCTTGATAACTAGGCCCCATAGTGTGCATAAGTGTATCATTGTATTTTTGATTATGGTAAATTGTGGTAATTTCGGGTCCAGAGGCACTGTAAGGACCACACTATACTTACCTGCTTTTGGGCCCCCAAGGAGCAGTAAGGATTGCGCACTCTGCGCTATCATTATCACTCGATTTGTAATCTAGAACTTAGTATTTAAAGGCATACTATTCGTTATACCTCTTTATCAATCAAAACTTAATAACACAATTTTAAAGGAACACATTTAAAAACAACACTGTTGAAAAAGTCAGTGTACATTGTTTATTTTTTTTTCTACACATATTTCTTTGTTTATTTCCAAAAAGTATGCATTTAGAGTAATATTAGGATCAAAGAGAAAAAGTATATCTTACAAGGAATCCTTTTATTGGCTTATTCTACTGTTCTGTGCACAGTATAATTTTGTTAGAGGTGGGAGTGGACAAATATACAGCAACATATACAATAATACAATTCACAATAGCCCTTTTTAATGAAAAATAATGGGAATTTGATATGGAAGAGACCGTTTCAGCACTGAAGAAGGAGGGGGGAAATTAAAAATGCACAAAGTTTAGCCCTTGATAACATTTACACATTTTTATATATTATAAACAAAAACTTTTGAAAGAACAAAGCAAATATAAATTTTGAAAAAATATACAGAAGCAAATATGATCCCTAGAGGATTAAGGGTAAGAAATAAAAGCAAGCACTAACCTTAATGACCCTCTAGTAAATGACTTTAGAAAAAAGTGGACAGATAATGCTAGTGAGTGTTCCCAAAAATGTATTAATTTAATGTAAGAAGAAAACGAACTGAGACATAAAAAGATAGAATATGAAATAAAGGAATTAGAACAAACATTAAAACAATGGGAAGGACAAGATGAATATCATAGGTTAATAGAACTAACCAAAATATAGGTTAGAAAAGTCTATAAAGGAATTCAATAAAAAAAAAATCAGTTCCAAAGAGATTGGTGTAGACTACCAAGAGGGGACTATTCACTAAGTCTTACAAGTAGTACTGTGTCAGAGACATCGGACAGTGAAATAAATCCAAATAGGAGAATGAGAGGGAATTCGAATAGAAGGTTTTTTTTATGCAGAGGGAGAATATCAATATCAAAATTAGGAGAGGGGGGAGGAAACATCAAAGAGGATACTACAGAAATAAACGGATACCCACTGAGAAAAAAAAGTAGAAGCTAATAGATAAGTAATCAACCTTTCTGATTACAATTTCAGTGAGGCACAAATTTGAATAATTATTGAAAGGATTAAACTTTGTTACCGCAATAAATTTAATTTAGTAAAATATGTGCATATTTTTTCCCAAAAGATTGTATTGAAAAAATGCATCTAAATAAAAGGAAACAACAATATAAGTAATTTGATTGTAATGATAGAATAACACTACAACAATTCAAAGAATTAAGTGATGAATGAACTCTTTAAAGAAGTGAAATGAGTATAGGCCATACAAAAAGATTTCAATATATGCTTGCATTGTCAACAGTACCATTTGTAAATAAGTTTGTAAAACTAATGGAACAAGACTTAGAAAAATTGGATATGAAAACAGCATTCAATAATAATTTAAATTCAGAATTTAGAAGAGCATTAAAAGAATTAAGCAATGATAATAAACTCACAATTTAACTGCCAGACAAAGGCGATAATGTTGTAGTGTTAAAAACAATAGATTATGTAAAAAAATGCTGTAATTAACTACTAGATAGAAAGCAATATAGATTACTTTAAAATAATCCAACAGAATAATTTAAAGATGGTCTGGAGGCAGTGGAGGCTCCTCCATTTGTGCACTGCCGCACGTGAACCCCCAGGGGGCAGAGGAGGAAAACAAATGAGCCAAAAAAAAAATTCTTACAAATTTTATTTATATTTTATTTATATTATTATTTTCCCCAAGTGTGTGTGTGTGTACTCTCCCTGTCCTGCTGTCACTATAGCTAGCTGCTGCTGGCATGCTGAGCGCCTGAGCTGATAATGTACCATTTACAAAAATTACTGTAGTGTTACATTAACAGGCAGGAGGCAGGAGCTAGGACCGGGTGGACAACTCAGTGTGCTGACATGATGTCACACCACACCACCACCACGGTGCTCATTGCACTGTCTGCTGCTGCCTGAGAGGCTGAGTCTGTCTAGTGACTCCAGTCTCCACCCCCCACTCGCACGTGCGGTAAGGAGCCCTATATGCCTGCACAGTGATCTCAGTGTATTCACTGTGCAGGCGTAGCTCCTCCCCAGCCTCATGCCTATAGAGGCATAATCACACAGGCTGAACTGTGTGGTCATTTCAGCCTGTGCTCTGTCTCCTCCCCCAGCCTCTTGATCCATTCAGTGATAGACTCCCTGCCTGCACACGTGTCACGTGATGGCCCCCACGAGGCTCTTCCTGGCTCAACGGCGCAAAAATCTTTGTGGAGATTATTTTTGCTGCAGGCCTGCAGCTTTTTATATAGAGTAACAACTTGAGTTGAGTCTTGAACTTGAACTAGTTACTAGTGTTTAACCCCTTAACGACCAAGGACGTACGCCACACGTCCTCAAAAAAAAGTCAGTTAATGACCGAGGACGTGTGGCGTACGTCCTTGGTCTGGAAAGCAGCTGGAAGCGATCCTGCTCGCTTCCAGCTGCTTTCCGGTTATTGCAGTGATGCCTCGATATGGAGGCATCCTGCAATAACCCCCCTTGGCCATCCGATGCAGAGAGAGCCACTCTGTGGCCCTCTCTGCACCGGACATCGATGGCCGGTATCGTTGGTGGGTGGGAGCTTACGTGGGAGGCGGGTGGCGGCCATCGGTGCGCTATGTGGAGTGGAGGGGGGCGGGATCGGGGGGCGGGAGCTACGGGGGCGCGCACGGGAGCGCGCGCGTGCACGGGGGTGGTGGGCGGGCGCGTGCACGGGGCGGGAGCGGGTGGGAACCGCTACACTACAGAAAAAAAAAAGTTAAAAAGTTGAAAAAAACCCCACTAAAATGCAATCTAAGGGTCCTGGAAGGGGTTGGGGGTTGGTCTCGGTGGGGGGGGGGAAAGCTACACTACAGAAAAGGGAATTAAAAAAAAAAAAAAGGCACATTTTGTTACAAAACTGGGTACTGGCAGACAGCTGCCAGTACCCAAGATGGCGCCCATTATTGCAGAGGGGAAGGGTTAGAGAGCAGTTTGGTGGGGGATCAGTGAGGTTGGGGTCTAAGGGGGGATCCTACACATCAGCATATGTAAATATGCTTTTTTTTTTTTAAAAAAAAGGGCCAAATACCTTTTATTTTAGTACTGGCAGAGTTTCTGCCAGTACTTAAGATGGCGGGGACAATTGTGGGGTGGGGGAGGGAAGAGAGCTGTTTGGGAGGGATCAGGGGTTCTGATGTTTCAGGTGGGAGGCTGAGCTCTACACTAAAGCTAAAATTAACCCTGCAAGCTCCCTACAAGCTACATAATTAACCCCTTCACTGCTAGCCATAATACACGTGTGATGCGCAGCGGCATTTAGAGGCCTTCTAATTACCAAAAAGCAATGCCAAAGCCATATATGTCTGCTATTTCTGAACAAAGGGGATCCCAGAGAAGCATTTACAACCATTTGTGCCATAATTGCAGAAGGTGTTTGTAAATAATTTCAGTGAGAAACCTAAAATTGAGAAAAAATTAACGTTTCTTTTATTTTGATCGCATTTAGCGGTGAAATGGTGGCATGAAATATACCAAAATTGGCCTAGATCAATACTTGGGGTTGTCTACTACACTACACTAAAGCTAAAACTACCCCAAAAAGCTCCCTACATGCTCCCTAATTAACCCCTTCACTGCTGGGCATAATACACGTGTGGTGCGCAGTGGCATTTAGCGGCCTTCTAATTACCAAAAAGCAACACCAAAGTCATATATGTCTGCTATTTCTGAACAAAGGTGATCCCAGAGAAGAATTTACAACCATTTATGCCATAATTGCACAAGCTGTTTGTAAATAATTTAAGTTAGAAACCAAAAGTTTGTGAAAAAATTTGTGAAAAGTGAACAATTTTTTCTATTTGATTGCATTTGGCGGTGAAATGGTGGCATGAAATATACCAAAATGGGCCTAGATCAATACTTTGGGTTGTCTACTAAAAAAAAATATATACATGTCAATGGATATTCAGAGATTCCTGAAAGATATCAGTGCTCTAATGTAACTATCGCTAATTTTGAAAAGAAATGGTTTGGAAATAGCAAAGTGCTACTTGTATTTATGGCCCTATAGTTTACAAAAAAAGCAAAGAACATGTAAACATTGGGTATTTCTAAACTCAGGACAACATTTAGAAACTATTTAGCATGGGTGTTTTTTGGTGGTTGTAGATGTGTAACAGATTTTGGGGGTCAAAGTTAGAAAAAGTGTGTTTTTTTCCATTTTTTCCTCATATTTTATAATTTTTTTTATAGTAAATTATAAGATATGATGAAAATAATGGTATCTTTAGAAAGTCCATTTAATGGCGAGAAAAACGGTATATAATATGTGTGGGTACAGTAAATGAGTAAGAGGAAAATTACAGCTAAACACAAACACCTCAAAAATGTAAAAATAGCCTTGGTCCCAAACGGACAGAAAATGGAAAAGTGATGTGGTCATTAAGGGGTTAAAAAAAAAATCATTTTTATTTTTCTACTTGTAATTTAAACAACAGATACAGTCTGAGTCTGAGATTGCTTTTTATATAGAGTAACTTGAGTTGAGTCTTGAACTTGAACTATTAGTGTTTAAAAAAAAAAAAAAATTCTACTTGTAATTTAAACAACAGATACAGTCTGAGTCTGAGATTGCTTTTTATATAGAGTAACTTGAGTTGAGTCTTGAACTTGAACTACTAGTGTTTAAAATATATATATATATATATATATATATTTTTTTTTTTTTTTCTACTTGTAATTTAAACAAAAGATACAGTCTGAGTCTGAGATTAGTTTAGGAATATATTGGACTTTTAGGGAGTTCTTTAACAATTTGCTTTAAGCTAGTAGTGGAGTAATTTGGGAATAATAAAAAAATATTTTTTTATTTTAAAAAATTTGCTTTCTGTCTGAGAGAGGCTGCCTGAAAAGCAGGCCTGGGCCAGCAGTCCGTTGACGGCTGTCACGGCTGTGTACTATTTAACATATAAGTATTTTAGCAGATTAATCAATTTTTTGCAGATTGCAATTAAAAGTTTTGCAAAAAAGTTTATTAATATTTTTTTTTAAAAAAGCAGTGAATACGTAGTTGACCATTGACGGCTGTCACGGCTGCTTGCGTACTATTTAAAAGTTTTTATTTTTTTAAAAAAAGCAGATAACTGCAGTGCTGCTGCTGATACTAGTAGTGGAACAAGAAAAGACAGCGCCTCATAGTGCAAATAAATTTCAAAAGAAGAAGGGGTGTGCAATCACATCAGAGAACGTCAATTGTAGATATACTCACAAGAGCATTGGCACCCTTAAAGAAGAAGGTGCAAATGTGCAGGCTGACGTTTATTCAGCAGTCAGTACGCTGTATAATGGAAAACCAGGTCCCCACCGATGCAGCCATGGACTCTCCTCCGCAGTCTGAGGCAGAATTCTCTGAAGCCGTGCTGTGTGGGAGAAAACAGGAAAATTTCCCCTGTGTGTGAAACAATCGGCACCCGGGTCGGTGTTTAAAATGGACAATTCACAATGGAAATAATTTGTCAGTGACAGAATGGCTTGGCATGTGAATGAAAAAGCCGCAAAAAGTCAGGCTGTAGTATAAAGATATTTAAAAATATTTG
Source organism: Bombina bombina (assembly GCF_027579735.1). NCBI lineage: Eukaryota > Metazoa > Chordata > Amphibia > Anura > Bombinatoridae > Bombina > Bombina bombina. The sequence goes on from NC_069502.1 coordinate 986,693,132, forward strand.
TTTGAGCTTTAGACGCGTTTCTCGGCCACAAGCTCCTGGCCGTTTCATCAAGTACAAAATATTTACACATGTGGTAGTAAGACAGATTTAAAAGACATGCCAAGAAATTTCATTGGTTAAAAGCAGACCAATTAAAATATAGAATACATTGTGAGTTAATACAAAATGTAACAGTGTTTGCGACAGTTTGTTCCAGATAGATGATACAAGTAACATATTACCCAAGGTAAAAAGCAAACGGTAGATCTTCATAGACGCAACGATTTTGCGTAAATGCCAGATCCAAATTGCGTTCGATCTGAGAAATAGAATAAAATAAAATAAAACATCGCCTATATGTGTGACTACTTTTCAAGGTCAATGATAAATTAAATACTAGTGTTGTTGATACATATTAATAGGCAATATATATGTAGACGTAAAATATTGTTGAAATCAGATATAAAGTGTCATAGGAATTTTTTGTATTACAATTGGAAATCCCAAAATGATACATAGTGTACGTAGGTGATCATCACATGCAACAAGATAAAATGTAAAAAATACTAGTTGTCCTATATATAGAGGTATTGATTTAATATGGTCCTGACAGTTATAAGTGGTCTCCTTTGGAGATCTGTAATGATAAAGCATAAAGAAAATGACGTCTTTATCCGGATTCGAACTCCCAAACTATGGATTGGAAGGCAGTTTGCCTAACCACTCGGCCACCACGGGACCTCTCTGTTGTAAAGCAGCATATGGTTATTAGCCTATAAGATAGGGGGCGCCCTAAATTAATTGAGTGTAACTATAAGGTGAAATAAATATACTAAATACAAAATACAAACTATCAGATCATAAATAATGTATAATAAGTAATATAAAATAAAATAAAACAATTGGTGCAGCAAATTAGAACAATTCAAAAAAGTCTCTGAGAAGTAGATAGAAGATATCAAGGCAGCAATCTGTAGAGAATCCGGCCAGGATCCTAAGAAGATGATCTATAAAACATAAGAGAGACAGATGCGCCACATGGCCCAATATTGTTTGTTCAGCAGAGTGGATGTGATTTAATGGTGCCAATGCAAACTCACAATTTAGAAAGCACTCCAGTTAGTGCAACAGAAGCAGTCTGGGATCAATCACAGTCACCCAGCAGACCGACCTCTTGGACAGAGTGGTGTGTTTCTATGATAAAGAAATAAGCAGACACAGAGGTGCCTATATGGCCTAGTACAGTTTTGGACCAGAAGATAATGTTGTATATACTTGAAAATATACTCACATTTGGTGAAGCATCTCCATTGATGCTAATCAGGCAGGAAGGGATCAATACAGTCACCCAACAGACTATGGCAAGGTTCTCACAGGAGGCAATCAGCAAAAATCCAGGGGACCAGAATAGGTCCAAATGATACACAATAGCAAGTGTTTATAAAAAAGATTAATATTTTACTTTGTAAAACAATAAAAACAAGCGACACGTTTCTCAGCAAACAGGCTGTTTCATCAGGCTTATAAAATGTAACTAAAACTCTTGCTATTTATAACCCATATTTGTATCAACCTAATTGGACACACATGTTAGGGGAGTGGCAGAGAGCAAATCCCTATGGTTACATCCTATCAGCATTCACTGTGTTGAATGACATATACAATACAACAAAACAACAAAGCATAACATTCTAATACATAATTATTCTCAATGATCATACATATTTTTATCTCCTGTGGGTATATCATGCATACACAGAGAAAAAAATCCTGTTGGACACCACCAAACACAGTAGCAGTTTTGTAATTAGCTGTGTAAAGTATATAGTATAACTTATATAAGTTCTCTTTACTGAGCAGTATAAACTGAGATTGTTTGTATTTGCAGATAAGACATATTTCATTGAATTTACAAGGTGTACATACTTTATATCAAAACACGGATCTGTCTGTATTTTTGTATCCTTCGGCGTTCTCTAGTTGTCAGAGAACGCCGAAGGATATAAAAATACAGACAGATCCGTGTTTTTATATAAAGTATGTACACCTTGTAAATTCAATGAAATATGTCTTATCTGCAAATACAAACAAACAATCTCAGTTTATACTGCTCAGTAAAGAGAACTTATATAAGTTATACTATATACTTTACACAGCTAATTACAAAACTGCTACTGTGTTTGGTGGTGTCCAACAGGATTTTTTTCTCTGTGTATGCATGATATACCCACAGGAGATAAAAATATGTATGATCATTGAGAATAATTATGTATTAGAATGTTATGCTTTGTTGTTTTGTTGTATTGTATATGTCATTCAACACAGTGAATGCTGATAGGATGTAACCATAGGGATTTGCTCTCTGCCACTCCCCTAACATGTGTGTCCAATTAGGTTGATACAAATGTGGGTTATAAATAGCAATTGTTTTAGTTACATTTTATAAGCCTGATGAAACAGCCTGTTTGCTGAGAAACGCGTCGCTTGTTTTTATTGTTTTACAAAGTAAAATATTAATCTTTTTATAAACACTTGCTATTGTGTATCATTTGGACCTATTCTGGTCCCCTGGATTTTTGCTGATTGCCTCCTGTGAGAACCTTGCCATAGTCTGTTGGGTGACTGTATTGATCCCTTCCTGCCTGATTAGCATCAATGGAGATGCTTCACCAAATGTGAGTATATTTTCAAGTATATACAACATTATCTTCTGGTCCAAAACTGTACTAGGCCATATAGGCAACCTCTGTGTCTGATTATTTCTTTATCATAAAAACACACCACTCTGTCCAAGAGGTCGGTCTGCTGGGTGACTGTGATTGATCCCAGACTGCTTCTGTTGCACTAACTGGAGTGCTTTCTAAATTGTGAGTTTACATTGGCACCATTAAATCACATCCACTCTACTGAACAAACAATATTGGGCCATGTGGCGCATCTGTCTCTCTTATGTTTTATAGATCATCTTCTTAGGATCCTGGCCGGATTCTCTACAGATTGCTGCCTTGATATCTTCTATCTACTTCTCAGAGACTTTTTTGAATTGTTCTAATTTGCTGCACCAATTGTTTTATTTTATTTTATATTACTTATTATACATTACTTATGATCTGATAGTTTGTATTTTGTATTTAGTATATTTATTTCACCTTATAGTTACACTCAATTAATTTAGGGCGCCCCCTATCTTATAGGCTAATAACCATATGCTGCTTTACAACAGAGATGTCCCGTGGTGGCCGAGTGGTTAGGCAAACTGCCTTCCAATCCATAGTTTGGGAGTTCGAATCCGGATAAAGACATCATATGCTTTATCATTACAGATCTCCAAAGGAGACCACTTATAACTGTCAGGACCATATTAAATCAATACCTCTATATATAGGACAACTAGTATTTTTTACATTTTATCTTGTTGCATGTGATGATCACCTACGTACACTATGTGTCATTTTGGGATTTCCAATTGTAATACAAAAAATTCCTATGACACTTTATATCTGATTTCAACAATATTTTACGTCTACATATATATTGCCTATAAATATGTATCAACAACACTAGTATTTAATTTATCATTGACCTTGAAAAGTAGTCACACATATAGGCGATGTTTTATTTTATTTTATTCTATTTCTCAGATCGAACGCAATTTGGATCTGGCATTTACGCAAAATTGTTACGTCTATGAAGATCTACCGTTTGCTTTTTACCTTGGGTAATATGTTACTTGTATCATCTATCTGGAACAAACTGTCGCAAACACTGTTACATTTTGTATTAACTCACAATGTATTCTATATTTTAATTGGTCTGCTTTTGACTAATGAAAATTTTTGGCATGTCTTTTAAATCTGTCTTACTACCACATGTGTAAATATTTTGTACTTGATGAAACGGCCAGGAGCTTGTGGCCGAGAAACGCGTCTAAAGCTCAAACAAATATTTTTAAATATTTTTATACTACAGCCTGACTTGTTGCAGCTTTTTCATTCACATGCCAAGCCATTCTGTCACTGACAGATTATTTCCATTGTGAATTGTCCATTTTAAACACAGACCCGGGTGCCGATTGTTTCACACACAGGGGAGATTTTCCTGTTTTCTCCCACACAGCACGGCTTCAGAGAATTCTGCCTCAGACTGCGGAGGAGAGTCCATGGCTGCATCGGTGGGGACCTGGTTTTCCATTATACAGCGTACTGACTGCTGAATAAACGTCAGCCTGCACATTTGCACCTTCTTCTTTAAGGGTGCCAATGCTCTTGTGAGTATATCTACAATTGACGTTCTCTGATGTGATTGCACACCCCTTCTTCTTTTGAAATTTATTTGCACTATGAGGCGCTGTCTTTTCTTGTTCCATCTTTAGATTTGTTCTGATCAGACACCATCAAAGACCAGCTGCCTGCTGCACATTGAACACCCACACTGTGACAAGAACTTTTCATTTTATTCACAGAGACTTTGACGGCATAAGTCATTTTCTTCCACAGCACCCAATTGGGACTCATTTAAACGATAAGCACTTTTTTCTTTTATTTTCATTATCATTGTTGCATTTTATTATTTTTTTCACCAATTTGTCGTTATATTGCATTATAATTTGTCACCATTTTTTTCACCAATTTGTCGTTATATTGCTTTATCATTTGTATCTATTGTCAATGACATTTATGTGATACTTTACAGTTACACCAAAAATTGGTATTTCACAGATTTATTTATTTTTTATATATTTTATAGTACACTCTACACTAGTAGCTGACAATCGTCATTTCAAAGGTATTTGCTTCTCACTTGGTTTCACCTCACTTCCATCGATTTGTTTGCCCCCATATGATCACATCCCTCTAACCCTTATCTCAGACACAGTCTTTTATCAAGTTTTTAATTTTTCTTTTAGATATATTTGGCGCACTCTATTACCATTCCTTGGTATTTTTTTCTATTTTGATACTAGTAGTAGTTGACCTTGACTGTTGACGGCTGTCACGGCTGCTTAATATTAAAAAAATTAAGTATTTTAGCAGATAAATATATTAGCAGATTCATTGCAATTAGAAGTTTTGCAAAGAAAGGTAATTTTTTTAATTTTTAAAAAAAGCAGTTAAAGGGACACTCAGGTTAAATTAAATTTTCATGATTCAGATACAGCATGTAATTATAAACAACTTTCCAATTTACTTCCATTAAAAAAAAAATGTGCACAGTCTTTTATATTTACAATTTTTGAGTCACCAGATCCTACTGAGCATGTGCAAGAATTCACAGACTATACGTATATGCATTTGTGATTGGCTGATTGCTATCACATGGTACAAGGGGACTGGAAATATACATAACTTTGAAATTTGTTATAAAAATTCTACTACTCATTTGAAGTTCAGACTAAGTGCTATTGCATTGTCTTGTTATCTTGCATTTGTTGATTATGCAAATCTAATGTGTTGACTGGTCCGTTAAGTGAGATATATTATTATAATTATTATAAGATATTACCTATTAGTTCTAGTTGATATTTTCTAATAGCTGCAATCTATTTTATAACAACCGCACCGCAAAACTATTTGCCTATAATAGTTCAGTTGTATATTTTCTAACAGCTGCAGAGCTACCTACCTACAAGTTATATATTACATAACAACCGCCAAACTATTAAACTATTACTTCAAGTTGAGTTGTATATTTTCTAACAGCTGCAGAGCTACCTACCTACAAGCTATATATTACATAACAACCGCCAAACTATTAAACTATTACTTCAAGTTGAGTTGTATATTTTCTAACAGCTGCAGAGCTACCTACCTACAAGTTATATATTACATAACAACCGCAAAAGTATTAAACTATTAAGTTGTATATTTTCTAACAGCTGCAGAGCTACCTACCTACAAGTTATATATTAGATAACAACCGACAAACTATTAAACTATTACTTCAAGTTGAGTTGTATATTTTCTAACAGCTACAGAGCTACCTACCTACAAGTTATATATTACATAACAACCGCCAAACTATTAAACTATTACTTCAAGTTGAGTTGTATATTTTCTAGCAGTTGCAGAGCAGCAGAGCTACCTACCTAACAGTTATATATTTCATAACAACCGCAAAACTATTAAATTTTTAGTTGTATATTTTCTAACAGCTGCAGAGCTACCTACCTACAAGTTATATATTACCTAACAATCGCTAAACTATTAAACTATTACTTCAAGTTGAGTTGTATATTTTCTAACAGCTGCAGAGCTACCTACCTACAAGTTATATATTACATAACAACCGCCAAACTATTAAACTATTACTTCAAGTTGAGTTGTATATTTTGTAACAGTTGCAGAGCTACCTACCTACAAGTTATATATTACATAACAACCGCAAAACTATTAAACTATTAAGTTGTATATTTTCTAACAGCTGCAGAGCTACCTACCTACAAGTTATATATTACATAACAACCGCCAAACTATTAAACTATTACTTCAAGTTGAGTTGTATATTTTCTAACAGCTGCAGAGCTACCTACCTACAAGTTATATATTACATAACAATCGCTAAACTATTAAACTATTACTTCAAGTTGAGTTGTATATTTTCTAACAGCTGCAGAGCAGCAGAGCTGCCTACCTACAAGTTATATATTACATAACAACCACAAAACTATTAAATTATTAAGTTGTATATTTTCTAACAGCTGCAGAGCTACCTACCTACAAGTTATATATTACATAACAACCGTCAAACTCTTAAACTATTGCTTCAAGTTGAGTTGTATATTTTCTAACAGCTGCAGAGCAGCAGAGCTACCTACCTACAAATTATATATTAGATAACAACCGCCAAACTATTAAACTATTACTTCAAGTTGAGTTGTATATTTTCTAACAGCTGCAGAGCTACCTACCTACAAGCAATATATTACATAACAACCGCCAAACTATTAAACTATTACTTCAAGTTGAGTTGTATATTTTCTAACAGCTGCAGAGCTACCTACCTAAAAGTTATATATTACATATCAACCGCCAAACTATTAAACTATTACTTCAAGTTGAGTTGTATATTTTCTAGCAGTTGCAGAGCAGCAGAGCTACCTACCTACAAGTTATATATTACATAACAACCGCAAAACTATTAAATTTTTAGTTGTATATTTTCTAACAGCTGCAGAGCTACCTACCTACAAGTTATATATTACATAACAATCGCTAAACTATTAAACTATTACTTCAAGTTGAGTTGTATATTTTCTAACAGCTGCAGAGCTACCTACCTACAAGTTATATATTACATAACAACCGCCAAACTATTAAACTATTACTTCAAGTTGAGTTGTATATTTTCTAACAGCTGCAGAGCTACCTACCTACAAGTTATATATTACATAACAACCGCAAAAGTATTAAACTATTAAGTTGTATATTTTCTAACAGCTGCAGAGCTACCTACCTACAAGTTATATATTAGATAACAACCGACAAACTATTAAACTATTACTTCAAGTTGAGTTGTATATTTTCTAACAGCTACAGAGCTACCTACCTACAAGTTATATATTACATAACAACCGCCAAACTATTAAACTATTACTTCAAGTTGAGTTGTATATTTTCTAACAGCTGCAGAGCAGCAGAGCTACCTACCTAACAGTTATATATTTCATAACAACCGCAAAACTATTAAATTTTTAGTTGTATATTTTCTAACAGCTGCAGAGCTACCTACCTACAAGTTATATATTACATAACAACCGCAAAAGTATTAAACTATTAAGTTGTATATTTTCTAACAGCTGCAGAGCTACCTACCTACAAGTTATATATTAGATAACAACCGACAAACTATTAAACTATTACTTCAAGTTGAGTTGTATATTTTCTAACAGCTACAGAGCTACCTACCTACAAGTTATATATTACATAACAACCGCCAAACTATTAAACTATTACTTCAAGTTGAGTTGTATATTTTCTAGCAGTTGCAGAGCAGCAGAGCTACCTACCTAACAGTTATATATTTCATAACAACCGCAAAACTATTAAATTTTTAGTTGTATATTTTCTAACAGCTGCAGAGCTACCTACCTACAAGTTATATATTACCTAACAATCGCTAAACTATTAAACTATTACTTCAAGTTGAGTTGTATATTTTCTAACAGCTGCAGAGCTACCTACCTACAAGTTATATATTACATAACAACCGCCAAACTATTAAACTATTACTTCAAGTTGAGTTGTATATTTTGTAACAGTTGCAGAGCTACCTACCTACAAGTTATATATTACATAACAACCGCAAAACTATTAAACTATTAAGTTGTATATTTTCTAACAGCTGCAGAGCTACCTACCTACAAGTTATATATTACATAACAACCGCCAAACTATTAAACTATTACTTCAAGTTGAGTTGTATATTTTCTAACAGCTGCAGAGCTACCTACCTACAAGTTATATATTACATAACAATCGCTAAACTATTAAACTATTACTTCAAGTTGAGTTGTATATTTTCTAACAGCTGCAGAGCAGCAGAGCTACCTACCTAACAGTTATATATTTCATAACAACCGCAAAACTATTAAATTTTTAGTTGTATATTTTCTAACAGCTGCAGAGCTACCTACCTACAAGTTATATATTACATAACAACCGCAAAACTATTAAACTATTAAGTTGTATATTTTCTAACAGCTGCAGAGCTACCTACCTACAAGTTATATATTACATAACAACCGCCAAACTATTAAACTATTACTTCAAGTTGAGTTGTATATTTTCTAACAGCAGCAGAGCTACCTACCTACAAGTTATATATTACATAACAACCGCAAAACTATTAAATTTTTAGTTGTATATTTTCTAACAGCTGCAGAGCTACCTACCTACAAGTTATATATTACATAACAATCGCTAAACTATTAAACTATTACTTCAAGTTGAGTTGTATATTTTCTAACAGCTGCAGAGCTACCTACCTACAAGCTATATATTACATAACAACCGCCAAACTATTAAACTATTACTTCAAGTTGAGTTGTATATTTTCTAACAGCTGCAGAGCTACCTACCTACAAGTTATATATTACATAACAACCGCAAAAGTATTAAACTATTAAGTTGTATATTTTCTAACAGCTGCAGAGCTACCTACCTACAAGTTATATATTAGATAACAACCGACAAACTATTAAACTATTACTTCAAGTTGAGTTGTATATTTTCTAACAGCTACAGAGCTACCTACCTACAAGTTATATATTACATAACAACCGCCAAACTATTAAACTATTACTTCAAGTTGAGTTGTATATTTTCTAACAGCTGCAAAGCAGCAGAGCTACCTACCTAACAGTTATATATTTCATAACAACCGCAAAACTATTAAATTTTTAGTTGTATATTTTCTAACAGCTGCAGAGCTACCTACCTACAAGTTATATATTACATAACAACCGCAAAAGTATTAAACTATTAAGTTGTATATTTTCTAACAGCTGCAGAGCTACCTACCTACAAGTTATATATTAGATAACAACCGACAAACTATTAAACTATTACTTCAAGTTGAGTTGTATATTTTCTAACAGCTACAGAGCTACCTACCTACAAGTTATATATTACATAACAACCGCCAAACTATTAAACTATTACTTCAAGTTGAGTTGTATATTTTCTAGCAGTTGCAGAGCAGCAGAGCTACCTACCTAACAGTTATATATTTCATAACAACCGCAAAACTATTAAATTTTTAGTTGTATATTTTCTAACAGCTGCAGAGCTACCTACCTACAAGTTATATATTACCTAACAATCGCTAAACTATTAAACTATTACTTCAAGTTGAGTTGTATATTTTCTAACAGCTGCAGAGCTACCTACCTACAAGTTATATATTACATAACAACCGCCAAACTATTAAACGATTACTTCAAGTTGAGTTGTATATTTTGTAACAGTTGCAGAGCTACCTACCTACAAGTTATATATTACATAACAACCGCAAAACTATTAAACTATTAAGTTGTATATTTTCTAACAGCTGCAGAGCTACCTACCTACAAGTTATATATTACATAACAACCGCCAAACTATTAAACTATTACTTCAAGTTGAGTTGTATATTTTCTAACAGCTGCAGAGCTACCTACCTACAAGTTATATATTACATAACAATCGCTAAACTATTAAACTATTACTTCAAGTTGAGTTGTATATTTTCTAACAGCTGCAGAGCAGCAGAGCTGCCTACCTACAAGTTATATATTACATAACAACCGCAAAACTATTAAATTATTAAGTTGTATATTTTCTAACAGCTGCAGAGCTACCTACCTACAAGTTATATATTACATAACAACCGTCAAACTCTTAAACTATTACTTCAAGTTGAGTTGTATATTTTCTAACAGCTGCAGAGCAGCAGAGCTACCTACCTACAAATTATATATTAGATAACAACCGCCAAACTATTAAACTATTACTTCAAGTTGAGTTGTATATTTTCTAACAGCTGCAGAGCTACCTACCTACAAGCAATATATTACATAACAACCGCCAAACTATTAAACTATTACTTCAAGTTGAGTTGTATATTTTCTAACAGCTGCAGAGCTACCTACCTAAAAGTTATATATTACATATCAACCGCCAAACTATTAAACTATTACTTCAAGTTGAGTTGTATATTTTCTAGCAGTTGCAGAGCAGCAGAGCTACCTACCTACAAGTTATATATTACATAACAACCGCAAAACTATTAAATTTTTAGTTGTATATTTTCTAACAGCTGCAGAGCTACCTACCTACAAGTTATATATTACATAACAATCGCTAAACTATTAAACTATTACTTCAAGTTGAGTTGTATATTTTCTAACAGCTGCAGAGCTACCTACCTACAAGCTATATATTACATAACAACCGCCAAACTATTAAACTATTACTTCAAGTTGAGTTGTATATTTTCTAACAGCTGCAGAGCTACCTACCTACAAGTTATATATTACATAACAACCGCAAAAGTATTAAACTATTAAGTTGTATATTTTCTAACAGCTGCAGAGCTACCTACCTACAAGTTATATATTAGATAACAACCGACTAACTATTAAACTATTACTTCAAGTTGAGTTGTATATTTTCTAACAGCTGCAGAGCTACCTACCTACAAGTTATATATTACATAACAACCGCCAAACTATTAAACTATTACTTCAAGTTGAGTTGTATATTTTCTAACAGCTGCAGAGCAGCAGAGCTACCTACCTAACAGTTATATATTTCATAACAACCGCAAAACTATTAAATTTTTAGTTGTATATTTTCTAACAGCTGCAGAGCTACCTACCTACAAGTTATATATTACATAACAATCGCTAAACTATTAAACTATTACTTCAAGTTGAGTTGTATATTTTCTAACAGCTGCAGAGCTACCTACCTGCAAGTTATATATTACATAACAACCGCCAAACTATTAAACTATTACTTCAAGTTGAGTTGTATATTTTGTAACAGTTGCAGAGCTACCTACCTACAAGTTATATATTACATAACAACCGCAAAACTATTAAACTATTAAGTTGTATATTTTCTAACAGCTGCAGAGCTACCTACCTACAAGTTATATATTACATAACAACCGCAAAACTATTAAACTATTACTTCAAGTTGAGTTGTATATTTTCTAACAGCTGCAGAGCTACCTACCTACAAGTTATATATTACATAACAATCGCTAAACTATTAAACTATTACTTCAAGTTGAGTTGTATATTTTCTAACAGCTGCAGAGCAGCAGAGCTGCCTACCTACAAGTTATATATTACATAACAACCGCAAAACTATTAAATTAATAAGTTGTATATTTTCTAACAGCTGCAGAGCTACCTACCTACAAGTTATATATTACATAACAACCGTCAAACTCTTAAACTATTACTTCAAGTTGAGTTGTATATTTTCTAACAGCTGCAGAGCAGCAGAGCTACCTACCTACAAATTATATATTAGATAACAACCGCCAAACTATTAAACTATTACTTCAAGTTGAGTTGTATATTTTCTAACAGCTGCAGAGCTACCTACCTACAAGCAATATATTACATAACAACCGCCAAACTATTAAACTATTACTTCAAGTTGAGTTGTATATTTTCTAACAGCTGCAGAGCTACCTACCTACAAGTTATATATTACATAACAACCGCCAAACTATTAAACTATTACTTCAAGTTGAGTTGTATATTTTGTAACAGTTGCAGAGCTACCTACCTACAAGTTATATATTACATAACAACCGCAAAACTATTAAACTATTAAGTTGTATATTTTCTAACAGCTGCAGAGCTACCTACCTACAAGTTATATATTACATAACAACCGCCAAACTATTAAACTATTACTTCAAGTTGAGTTGTATATTTTCTAACAGCTGCAGAGCTACCTACCTACAAGTTATATATTACATAACAATCGCTAAACTATTAAACTATTACTTCAAGTTGAGTTGTATATTTTCTAACAGCTGCAGAGCAGCAGAGCTGCCTACCTACAAGTTATATATTACATAACAACCGCAAAACTATTAAATTATTAAGTTGTATATTTTCTAACAGCTGCAGAGCTACCTACCTACAAGTTATATATTACATAACAACCGTCAAACTCTTAAACTATTACTTCAAGTTGAGTTGTATATTTTCTAACAGCTGCAGAGCAGCAGAGCTACCTACCTACAAATTATATATTAGATAACAACCGCCAAACTATTAAACTATTACTTCAAGTTGAGTTGTATATTTTCTAACAGCTGCAGAGCTACCTACCTACAAGCAATATATTACATAACAACCGCCAAACTATTAAACTATTACTTCAAGTTGAGTTGTATATTTTCTAACAGCTGCAGAGCTACCTACCTAAAAGTTATATATTACATATCAACCGCCAAACTATTAAACTATTACTTCAAGTTGAGTTGTATATTTTCTAGCAGTTGCAGAGCAGCAGAGCTACCTACCTACAAGTTATATATTACATAACAACCGCAAAACTATTAAATTTTTAGTTGTATATTTTCTAACAGCTGCAGAGCTACCTACCTACAAGTTATATATTACATAACAATCGCTAAACTATTAAACTATTACTTCAAGTTGAGTTGTATATTTTCTAACAGCTGCAGAGCTACCTACCTACAAGCTATATATTACATAACAACCGCCAAACTATTAAACTATTACTTCAAGTTGAGTTGTATATTTTCTAACAGCTGCAGAGCTACCTACCTACAAGTTATATATTACATAACAACCGCAAAAGTATTAAACTATTTAGTTGTATATTTTCTAACAGCTGCAGAGCTACCTACCTACAAGTTATATATTAGATAACAACCGCCAAACTATTAAACTATTACTTCAAGTTGAGTTGTATATTTTCTAACAGCTACAGAGCTACCTACCTACAAGTTATATATTACATAACAACCGCCAAACTATTAAACTATTACTTCAAGTTGAGTTGTATATTTTCTAACAGCTGCAGAGCAGCAGAGCTACCTACCTAACAGTTATATATTTCATAACAACCGCAAAACTATTAAATTTTTAGTTGTATATTTTCTAACAGCTGCAGAGCTACCTACCTACAAGTTATATATTACCTAACAATCGCTAAACTATTAAACTATTACTTCAAGTTGAGTTGTATATTTTCTAACAGCTGCAGAGCTACCTACCTGCAAGTTATATATTACATAACAACCGCCAAACTATTAAACTATTACTTCAAGTTGAGTTGTATATTTTGTAACAGTTGCAGAGCTACCTACCTACAAGTTATATATTACATAACAACCGCAAAACTATTAAACTATTAAGTTGTATATTTTCTAACAGCTGCAGAGCTACCTACCTACAAGTTATATATTACATAACAACCGCCAAACTATTAAACTATTACTTCAAGTTGAGTTGTATATTTTCTAACAGCTGCAGAGCTACCTACCTACAAGTTATATATTACATAACAATCGCTAAACTATTAAACTATTACTTCAAGTTGAGTTGTATATTTTCTAACAGCTGCAGAGCAGCAGAGCTGCCTACCTACAAGTTATATATTACATAACAACCGCAAAACTATTAAATTAATAAGTTGTATATTTTCTAACAGCTGCAGAGCTACCTACCTACAAGTTATATATTACATAACAACCGTCAAACTCTTAAACTATTACTTCAAGTTGAGTTGTATATTTTCTAACAGCTGCAGAGCAGCAGAGCTACCTACCTACAAATTATATATTAGATAACAACCGCCAAACTATTAAACTATTACTTCAAGTTGAGTTGTATATTTTCTAACAGCTGCAGAGCTACCTACCTACAAGCAATATATTACATAACAACCGCCAAACTATTAAACTATTACTTCAAGTTGAGTTGTATATTTTCTAACAGCTGCAGAGCTACCTACCTACAAGTTATATATTACATAACAACCGCCAAACTATTAAACTATTACTTCAAGTTGAGTTGTATATTTTGTAACAGTTGCAGAGCTACCTACCTACAAGTTATATATTACATAACAACCGCAAAACTATTAAACTATTAAGTTGTATATTTTCTAACAGCTGCAGAGCTACCTACCTACAAGTTATATATTACATAACAACCGCCAAACTATTAAACTATTACTTCAAGTTGAGTTGTATATTTTCTAACAGCTGCAGAGCTACCTACCTACAAGTTATATATTACATAACAATCGCTAAACTATTAAACTATTACTTCAAGTTGAGTTGTATATTTTCTAACAGCTGCAGAGCAGCAGAGCTGCCTACCTACAAGTTATATATTACATAACAACCGCAAAACTATTAAATTATTAAGTTGTATATTTTCTAACAGCTGCAGAGCTACCTACCTACAAGTTATATATTACATAACAACCGTCAAACTCTTAAACTATTACTTCAAGTTGAGTTGTATATTTTCTAACAGCTGCAGAGCAGCAGAGCTACCTACCTACAAATTATATATTAGATAACAACCGCCAAACTATTAAACTATTACTTCAAGTTGAGTTGTATATTTTCTAACAGCTGCAGAGCTACCTACCTACAAGCAATATATTACATAACAACCGCCAAACTATTAAACTATTACTTCAAGTTGAGTTGTATATTTTCTAACAGCTGCAGAGCTACCTACCTAAAAGTTATATATTACATATCAACCGCCAAACTATTAAACTATTACTTCAAGTTGAGTTGTATATTTTCTAGCAGTTGCAGAGCAGCAGAGCTACCTACCTACAAGTTATATATTACATAACAACCGCAAAACTATTAAATTTTTAGTTGTATATTTTCTAACAGCTGCAGAGCTACCTACCTACAAGTTATATATTACATAACAATCGCTAAACTATTAAACTATTACTTCAAGTTGAGTTGTATATTTTCTAACAGCTGCAGAGCTACCTACCTACAAGCTATATATTACATAACAACCGCCAAACTATTAAACTATTACTTCAAGTTGAGTTGTATATTTTCTAACAGCTGCAGAGCTACCTACCTACGAGTTATATATTACATAACAACCGCAAAAGTATTAAACTATTAAGTTGTATATTTTCTAACAGCTGCAGAGCTACCTACCTACAAGTTATATATTAGATAACAACCGACAAACTATTAAACTATTACTTCAAGTTGAGTTGTATATTTTCAAACAGCTACAGAGCTACCTACCTACAAGTTATATATTACATAACAACCGCCAAACTATTAAACTATTACTTCAAGTTGAGTTGTATATTTTCTAACAGCTGCAGAGCAGCAGAGCTACCTACCTAACAGTTATATATTTCATAACAACCGCAAAACTATTAAATTTTTAGTTGTATATTTTCTAACAGCTGCAGAGCTACCTACCTACAAGTTATATATTACCTAACAATCGCTAAACTATTAAACTATTACTTCAAGTTGAGTTGTATATTTTCTAACAGCTGCAGAGCTACCTACCTACAAGTTATATATTACATAACAACCGCCAAACTATTAAACTATTACTTCAAGTTGAGTTGTATATTTTGTAACAGTTGCAGAGCTACCTACCTACAAGTTATATATTACATAACAACCGCAAAACTATTAAACTATTAAGTTGTATATTTTCTAACAGCTGCAGAGCTACCTACCTACAAGTTATATATTACATAACAACCGCCAAACTATTAAACTATTACTTCAAGTTGAGTTGTATATTTTCTAACAGCTGCAGAGCTACCTACCTACAAGTTATATATTACATAACAATCGCTAAACTATTAAACTATTACTTCAAGTTAAGTTGTATATTTTCTAACAGCTGCAGAGCAGCAGAGCTGCCTACCTACAAGTTATATATTACATAACAACCGCAAAACTATTAAATTAATAAGTTGTATATTTTCTAACAGCTGCAGAGCTACCTACCTACAAGTTATATATTACATAACAACCGTCAAACTCTTAAACTATTACTTCAAGTTGAGTTGTATATTTTCTAACAGCTGCAGAGCAGCAGAGCTACCTACCTACAAATTATATATTAGATAACAACCGCCAAACTATTAAACTATTACTTCAAGTTGAGTTGTATATTTTCTAACAGCTGCAGAGCTACCTACCTACAAGCAATATATTACATAACAACCGCCAAACTATTAAACTATTACTTCAAGTTGAGTTGTATATTTTCTAACAGCTGCAGAGCAACCTACCTAAAAGTTATATATTACATATCAACCGCCAAACTATTAAACTATTACTTCAAGTTGAGTTGTATAATTTCTAGCAGTTGCAGAGCAGCAGAGCTACCTACCTACAAGTTATATATTACATAACAACCGCAAAACTATTAAATTTTTAGTTGTATATTTTCTAACAGCTGCAGAGCTACCTACCTACAAGTTATATATTACATAACAATCGCTAAACTATTAAACTATTACTTCAAGTTGAGTTGTATATTTTCTAACAGTTGCAGAGCAGCAGAGCTACCTACCTACAAGTTATATATTACATAACAACCGCAAAACTATTAAACTATTAAGTTGTATATTTTCTAACAGCTGCAGAGCTACCTACCTACAAGTTATATATTACATAACAACCGCCAAACTATTAAACTATTACTTCAAGTTGAGTTGCATATTTTCTAACAGCTGCAGAGCTACCTACCTACAAGTTATATATTACATAACAACCGTCAAACTATTAAACTATTACTTAAAGTTGAGTTGTATATTTTCTAACAGCTTCAGAGCAGCAGAGCTAGCTACCTACAAGTTATATATTACATAACAACCACAAAACTATTAAATTATTAAGTTGTATATTTTCTAACAGCTGCAGAGCTACCTACCTACAAGTTATATATTACATAACAACCGTCAAACTGTTAAACTATTACTTCAAGTTGAGTTGTATATTTTCTAACAGCTGCAGAGCAGCAGAGCTACCTACCTACAAGTTATATATTACATAACAACCACAAAACTATTAAATTATTAAGTTGTATATTTTCTAACAGCTGCAGAGCTACCTACCTGCAAGTTATATATTAGAACACAACCGCCAAACTATTAAACTATTACTTCAAGTTGAGTTGTATATTTTCTAACAGCTGCAGACCTACCTACAAATTATATATTAGATAACAACCGCCAAACTATTAAACTATTACTTCAAGTTGAGTTGTATATTTTCTAACAGCTGCAGAGCTACCTACCTAAAAGTTATATATTACATATCAACCGCCAAACTATTAAACTATTACTTCAAGTTGAGTTGTATATTTTCTAGCAGTTGCAGAGCAGCAGAGCTACCTACCTACAAGTTATATATTACATAACAACCGCAAAACTATTAAATTTTTAGTTGTATATTTTCTAACAGCTGCAGAGCTACCTACCTACAAGTTATATATTACATAACAATCGCTAAACTATTAAACTATTACTTCAAGTTGAGTTGTATATTTTCTAACAGCTGCAGAGCTACCTACCTACAAGCTATATATTACATAACAACCGCCAAACTATTAAACTATTACTTCAAGTTGAGTTGTATATTTTCTAACAGCTGCAGAGCTACCTACCTACGAGTTATATATTACATAACAACCGCAAAAGTATTAAACTATTAAGTTGTATATTTTCTAACAGCTGCAGAGCTACCTACCTACAAGTTATATATTAGATAACAACCGACAAACTATTAAACTATTACTTCAAGTTGAGTTGTATATTTTCAAACAGCTACAGAGCTACCTACCTACAAGTTATATATTACATAACAACCGCCAAACTATTAAACTATTACTTCAAGTTGAGTTGTATATTTTCTAACAGCTGCAGAGCAGCAGAGCTACCTACCTAACAGTTATATATTTCATAACAACCGCAAAACTATTAAATTTTTAGTTGTATATTTTCTAACAGCTGCAGAGCTACCTACCTACAAGTTATATATTACCTAACAATCGCTAAACTATTAAACTATTACTTCAAGTTGAGTTGTATATTTTCTAACAGCTGCAGAGCTACCTACCTACAAGTTATATATTACATAACAACCGCCAAACTATTAAACTATTACTTCAAGTTGAGTTGTATATTTTGTAACAGTTGCAGAGCTACCTACCTACAAGTTATATATTACATAACAACCGCAAAACTATTAAACTATTAAGTTGTATATTTTCTAACAGCTGCAGAGCTACCTACCTACAAGTTATATATTACATAACAACCGCCAAACTATTAAACTATTACTTCAAGTTGAGTTGTATATTTTCTAACAGCTGCAGAGCTACCTACCTACAAGTTATATATTACATAACAATCGCTAAACTATTAAACTATTACTTCAAGTTAAGTTGTATATTTTCTAACAGCTGCAGAGCAGCAGAGCTGCCTACCTACAAGTTATATATTACATAACAACCGCAAAACTATTAAATTAATAAGTTGTATATTTTCTAACAGCTGCAGAGCTACCTACCTACAAGTTATATATTACATAACAACCGTCAAACTCTTAAACTATTACTTCAAGTTGAGTTGTATATTTTCTAACAGCTGCAGAGCAGCAGAGCTACCTACCTACAAATTATATATTAGATAACAACCGCCAAACTATTAAACTATTACTTCAAGTTGAGTTGTATATTTTCTAACAGCTGCAGAGCTACCTACCTACAAGCAATATATTACATAACAACCGCCAAACTATTAAACTATTACTTCAAGTTGAGTTGTATATTTTCTAACAGCTGCAGAGCAACCTACCTAAAAGTTATATATTACATATCAACCGCCAAACTATTAAACTATTACTTCAAGTTGAGTTGTATAATTTCTAGCAGTTGCAGAGCAGCAGAGCTACCTACCTACAAGTTATATATTACATAACAACCGCAAAACTATTAAATTTTTAGTTGTATATTTTCTAACAGCTGCAGAGCTACCTACCTACAAGTTATATATTACATAACAATCGCTAAACTATTAAACTATTACTTCAAGTTGAGTTGTATATTTTCTAACAGTTGCAGAGCAGCAGAGCTACCTACCTACAAGTTATATATTACATAACAACCGCAAAACTATTAAACTATTAAGTTGTATATTTTCTAACAGCTGCAGAGCTACCTACCTACAAGTTATATATTACATAACAACCGCCAAACTATTAAACTATTACTTCAAGTTGAGTTGCATATTTTCTAACAGCTGCAGAGCTACCTACCTACAAGTTATATATTACATAACAACCGTCAAACTATTAAACTATTACTTAAAGTTGAGTTGTATATTTTCTAACAGCTTCAGAGCAGCAGAGCTAGCTACCTACAAGTTATATATTACATAACAACCACAAAACTATTAAATTATTAAGTTGTATATTTTCTAACAGCTGCAGAGCTACCTACCTACAAGTTATATATTACATAACAACCGTCAAACTGTTAAACTATTACTTCAAGTTGAGTTGTATATTTTCTAACAGCTGCAGAGCAGCAGAGCTACCTACCTACAAGTTATATATTACATAACAACCACAAAACTATTAAATTATTAAGTTGTATATTTTCTAACAGCTGCAGAGCTACCTACCTGCAAGTTATATATTAGAACACAACCGCCAAACTATTAAACTATTACTTCAAGTTGAGTTGTATATTTTCTAACAGCTGCAGACCTACCTACCTACAAGTTATATATTACATAACAACCGCAAAAATATTAAACTATTAAGTTGTATATTTTCCAACAGCTGCAGAGCTACCTACCTACAAGTTATATATTAGATAACAACCGCCAAACTATTAAACTATTACTTCAAGTTGAGTTGTATATTTTCTAACAGATGCAGAGCAGCAGAGGTACCTACCTACAAGTTAGATATTACATAACAACCACAAAACTATTAAACTTTTAAGTTGTATATTTTCTAACAGCTGCACAGCTACCTACCTACAAGTTATATATTAGATAACAACCGCCAAACTATTAAACTATTACTTCAAGTTGAGTTGTATATTTTCTAACAGCTGCAGAGCTACCTACCTACAAGTTATTTTTTACATAACAACCGCCAAACTATTAAACTATTACTTCAAGTTGGGTTGTATATTTTCTAACAGCTGCAGAGCTACCTACCTACAAGTTATATATTACATAAAAACTGCCAAACTATTAAACTATTACTTCAAGTTGAGTTGTATATTTTCTAACAGCTGCAGAGCAGCAGAGCTACCTGCCTACAAGTTATATATTACATAACAACCGCAAAACTATTAAACTTTTAAGTTGTATATTTTCCAACAGCTGCAGAGCTACCTACCTACAAGTTATATATTAGATAACAACCGCCAAACTATTAAACTATTACTTCAAGCTGAGTTGTATATTTTCTAACAGCTGCAGAGCTACCTACCTACAAGTTATTTATTATATAACAACCACCAAACTATTAAACTATTACTTCAAGTTGGGTTGTATATTTTCTAACAGCTGCAGAGCTACCTACCTACAAGTTATATATTACATAACAACCGCCAAACTATTAAACTATTACTTCAAGTTGAGTTGTATATTTTCTAACAGCTACAGAGCAGCAGAGGTACCTACCTACAAGTTAGATACTACATAACAACCACAAAACTATTAAACTTTTAAGTTGTATATTTTCTTACAGCTGCACAGCTACCTACCTACAAGTTATATAATAGATAACAACCGCCAAACTATTAAACTATTACTTCAAGTTGAGTTGTATATTTTCTAACAGCTGCAGAGCTACCTACCTACAAGTTATTTATTACATAACAACCGCAAAACTATTAAACTATTACTTCAAGTTGGGTTGTATATTTTCTAACAGCTGCAGAGCTACCTACCTACAAGTTATATATTACATAACAACTGCCAAACTATTAAACTATTAGTTAAAGTTGAGTTGTATATTTTCTAACAGCTGCACAGCAGCAGAGCTACCTACCTACAAGTTATATATTAAATAACAACCGCAAAACTATTAAACTTTTACGTTGTATATTTTCCAACAGCTGCAGAGCTACCTACCTACAAGTTATATATTAGATAACAACCGCCAAACTATTAAACTATTACTTCAAGTTGAGTTGTATATTTTCTAACAGCTGCAGAGCTACCTACCTACAAGTTATTTATTACATAACAACCGCCAAACTATTAAACTATTACTTCAAGTTGGGTTGTATATTTTCTAACAGCTGCAGAGCAGCAGAGGTACCTACCTACAAGTTAGATATTACATAACAACCGCAAAACTATTAAATTATTAAGTTGTATATTTTCTAACAGCTGCAGAGCTACCTACCTGTAAGTTATATATTAGATAACAACCGCCAAACTATTAAACTATTACTTCAAGTTGAGTTGTATATTTTCTAACAGCTGCAGAGCTACCTACCTACAAGTTATATATTACATAACAACCGCAAAACTATTAAACTATTAAGTTGTATATTTTCCAACAGCTGCAGAGCTACCTACCTACAAGTTATTTATTACATAACAACCGCCAAACTATTAAACTATTACTTCCAGTTGGGTTGTATATTTTCTAACAGCTGCAGAGCTACCTACCTACAAGTTATATATTAGATAACAACCGCCAAACTATTAAACTATTACTTCAAGTTGAGTTGTATATTTTCTAACAGATGCAGAGCAGCAGAGGTACCTACCTACAAGTTAGATATTACATAACAACTGCAAAACTATTAAACTTTTAAGTTGTATATTTTCTAACAGCTGCACAGCTACCTACCTACAAGTTATATATTAGATAACAACCGCCAAACTATTAAACTATTACTTCAAGTTGAGTTGTATATTTTCTAACAGCTGCAGAGCTACCTACCTACAAGTTATTTATTACATAACAACCGCCAAACTATTAAACTATTACTTCAAGTTGGGTTGTATATTTTCTAACAGCTGCAGAGCTACCTACCTACAAGTTATATATTACATAACAACTGCCAAACTATTAAACTATTACTTCAAGTTGAGTTGTATATTTTCTAACAGCTGCAGAGCAGCAGAGCTACCTGCCTACAAGTTATATATTACATAACAACCGCAAAACTATTAAACTTTTAAGTTGTATATTTTCCAACAGCTGCAGAGCTACCTACCTACAAGTTATATATTAGATAACAACTGCCAAACTATTAAACTATTACTTCAAGTTGAGTTGTATATTTTCTAACAGCTGCAGAGCTACCTACCTACAAGTTATTTATTATATAACAACCGCCAAACTATTAAACTATTACTTCAAGTTGGGTTGTATATTTTCTAACAGCTGCAGAGCTACCTACCTACAAGTTATATATTACATAACAACCGCCAAACTATTAAACTATTACTTCAAGTTGAGTTGTATATTTTCTAACAGCTACAGAGCAGCAGAGGTACCTACCTACAAGTTAGATACTACATAACAACCACAAAACTATTAAACTTTTAAGTTGTATATTTTCTTACAGCTGCACAGCTACCTACCTACAAGTTATATATTAGATAACAACCGCCAAACTATTAGTTCAAGTTGAGTTGTATATTTTCTAACAGCTGCAGAGCAGCAGAGCTACTTACCTACAAGTTATATATTAAATAACAACCGCAAAACTATTAAACTTTTACGTTGTATATTTTCCAACAGCTGCAGAGCTACCTACCTACAAGTTATATATTAGATAACAACCGCCAAACTATTAAACTATTACTTCAAGTTGAGTTGTATATTTTCTAACAGCTGCAGAGCTACCTACCTACAAGTTATTTATTACATAACAACCGCCAAACTATTAAACTATTACTTCAAGTTGGGTTGTATATTTTCTAACAGCTGCAGAGCAGCAGAGGTACCTACCTACAAGTTAGATATTACATAACAACCGCAAAACTATTAAACTTTTAAGTTGTATATTTTCTTACAGCTGCACAGCTACCTACCTACAAGTTATATATTAGATAACAGCTGCCAAACTATTAAACTATTACTTCAAGTTGAGTTGTATATGTTTGTAACAGCTGCAGAGCAGCAGAGCTACCTACCTACAAGTTATATATTACATAACTACCGCAAAACTATTAAACTATTAAGTTGTATATTTTCTAACAGCTGCAGAGCTACCTACCTACAAGTTATATATTAGATAAGAACAAAGGACTGTTCTTTGTGTGTAAACTAACAGTTAAGATGGCACTTAGTAAAATTAGTGTGTCTGAGCTAAAGCAATTACATTTTTCAACGTTACCAATTGAAAGAAAAATTGAAATTAAAATGCTCAGGCCAACACCTATGCTTAACTTTACCCAGGTGACAAAATGTAAAAGGTATGTAAGCGCATCAATGAGGTAAACAGAATACGTTCCACCACCGGTCTCCTTCTTCCCCTCTCCAGGGATATTCGATAGCCAGCGGGTTAGTCCTCTCAAAAGTATCCGGACCCTCTCTGTTCTGTTTAGATAGACGCTGTCCTGTTAGTTGCCGGCTCCAGTACAGGTACTATCCTGTTCGTCAGAGTATGTCGTAAAGTGGCCGTGGCCTAATGCGTTTCACGAGGCTCCTACTCGCTTCGTCAGAGGCAATGCCCACATTGCTTGTAACAACCTATTTGTATCCTCAACACCACTCAATCATTTGCAGTGTATTTGGCTGGGTTAATTTTACAATATATGCACAGGCTGTTTAGATCGGTTATACGTTAGCTCTATAATACAATGTGTCACTTTGCCTATTAATGAATGACTACAAAATTCCCTATGTATATACACAAAATTACTGGTCTAATAATTCATAGCAAATAAATACATACAGTAAACCTTATATTCATATATTAGATACAAAACTTTTAAGTGTAACATAATACAGTGGTATCGTTACATAGATGATGTGCTTATGATCTGGCATGGTTCCAGTGAGGAACTAGAGAATTTTGTGGAATACACCAACAAAAATCTGTTCAATTTAAAATTTACAATGGAATGGAGTAAGGATAAGGTGAACTTCCTAGCTCTTGAAATTATACAGGAACAAGGTAGGGTTTACACAAACTTATATAGTAAACCCACTGATACAAATGGGTATCTCCCAGTAGTGGCCATCATGATAAATGGATAAAAAAAACATCCCCCTAGGCCAATTTCAGAGAGCAAGACGAAATTGCACTAAAGATAGTGATTATGAAGTAGCTGCAGGGGTAATTAAAAACAGATTCTTAGCCAAGGGATATGAAAGTAATGATCTATTGAAAATCCAGGAAACTGTAGGTAATATGGATAGGGATAAACTCATTGGTGGTACTAATCAGAGAAGAAAAAAGAACAAGTTGGCTAGCAATAAAAGGAAGATTCAATTAGTAACAAAATTTAATCGAGTATCAAGAGAAATTGAAAAAAGCCATGAAGAAGCACTGGCCGATTATTATGCAGGCTCCGATTTTAAAGGACATTTTGAATGATAGGGGACAAGTTATTTTTTAAGATGAATTCAAATGTCAAAAATAGAATTAGCCCTAGTATGTTGAAACTTGAGAAACCCACTAACTGGTTGAGAAGGAATTCAGAGGGATTTTTTAAATGTGGCAGAAAAATTTGTAACTGCTGCGCATATATGGAAAAGAATAATTGTACCTTTGGAAGGAGGAAAGGTGAAACAACTTTTAGAGTGAAAGGCTTAATGAATTGTAAAACATGTTATGTTGTCTATCTCTTAAGGTGTTCGTGTGATAAAATCTACGTAGGTCGTACGAAACGACCCATGAAGACGAGATTTAATGAACACCTGAGGAATATAGACAACGGCTTGGATAATCATTGTGTACCAGCACACTTTCTCGAAGCCCATGATGGTGACAAAACAGGTTTGAGCATTTTAGCCACTGAACATTTAAAAAAAAACCATTAGAGGAGGGGATAGACTACTCCATTTAAGGCAACGCGAGAACTACTGGATCCACAAGCTGGAAGCTGTGGGTCCAGGGAGTATGAATCGTGATATAGATTTAGCAGCATTTTTAGATATTTGAGGAGTGTGTATATAAAAAAGTATATGCAAACGATTTCAGGTCCCCCTATCTATTTTAGGAGGTTGAGATGGGAGTGGAAATGTGAAATCCCTATGTCCTTTTAGTTACCCATTAGTAAACACAAATCACCTTTAATACATTAGATTAAATTTAAGGGAGTGTAGAGTATCTAGGGCTCTAGTGAATATTTGTAAAGTAGTCTTAGAAAGTTCATTTATATCATCCCCCCGTTTTTTCCACATAGGAATTTATGAATATCAATATAGAAATGATCTTTTAAAAGTTTTATATATATGTTCTGTATATACTCTTTCTGCTTTGTGTTTTTCTAGCATATCAATTTTGCAGGTCGGGAGGTATTCTACTTACCATTTATTGATTTATTTATTTATTCATTTATTGTATATATTTGATGAAATATGAAAATATTTTTTAATCAATAATTGCTTTTCCTAAGATTTTAAGTCAATATGGAACTGTGTGGTTTTAATTGAAGCTTGGTTTTGTATCGAATATATGTATATAAGGTTTACTGTATGTATTTATTTGCTATGAATTATTAGACCAGTAATTTTGTGTACATACATAGGGAATTTTGTAGTCATTCATTAATAGGCAAAGTGACACATTGTATTATAGAGCTAATGTATAACTGATCTAAACAGCCTGTGCATATATTGTAAAATTAACCCAGCCACATACACTGCAAATGATTGAGTGGTGTTGAGGATACAAATAGGTCATTACAAGCAATGTGGGCATTGCCTCTGACGAAGCGAGGAGGAGCCTCGCGAAGCACGTTAGGCCACGCCCACTTTACGCAACGTAGGACGTACTCTGACGAACAGGATAGTACCTGTACTGGAGCCGGCAACTAACAGGACAGCGTCTATCTAAATGGAACAGAGAGGGTCCGGATACTTTTGAGAGGACTAACCCGCTGGCTATCGAATATCCCTGGAGAGGGGAAGGAGGAGACTGGTGGTGGAACGTATTCTGTTTACCTCATTGATGCGCTTACATACCTCATATGTTTGAGGGTATCGATGTGAGTTTTGGATTTTTCGTTTGGATGTGTGTAATTTGTTTTAACATTAAAAGTCTTTTAATCTACACTTAGATCGTCCGTGTACTGTTTGGTGCACGGAGTTGCGCTCCTGTCTTCTTGTTTCTTTTGACAGGGATTATCTTCAGTTTATCTATCCACGGAAGCTACACAAGTGGAATTAAAGGAGCAGCAGGACAGTGTGGAGAAATACTGTGGACTTTATGTGTATGCATGAACTGCAGTTATTTATTATCTTGTTTTTAAATACACATTTGGTAAGAGAATGTTTTACTAACCTGATATGATTCAAGGTTCAGTTTGTAATATTTGTGATTATACCGTGTATTAGGACTGAGTACTACCCATTAGACCCTGTAATTTTATATGTTTATTTCTATTTACTTATTATTTATTTAGTGGGTCTAACTAATATTTTTGGTTGGCGCTTTGGGAACTTGTTTCTTTGACAAAATGTAAAACTAGAGATTACAAAAGAGAATTCAAACCCAAGGTATATGATAAATATCCATGGATTTGTGGCTGTGAATTATCCAACAGGCTCTTTTGTTTTTATTGTCTCCTGTTTGCAAAACAAAGTGGGGATTCAAGCTGGGTGAGTTATGGTGTCGCCGATGTATCACATTTAAGTAAAAAAATAAATAAACATAATTGCTCCCAATCACATTTAAACTACACATTAGAGTTTAATTTGCTAGGAAGGGTTGATATTTGGCAACAACTTGACAGTGCATATCGTTTGAATATTAAAAAACATACGGCTAGATTTAGAGTTTTGTCTGTAACGACCCGCGTAGCTAACGCTGGCTTTTTTTTCCCGCACCTTTTAAATACCGCTGGTATTGAGAGTTCACAGAATGGCTGCATTAGGCTCCAAAAAAGGATCGTAGAGCATAATTTACCGCCACTGCAACTCTCAATACCAGTGGTGCTTACGGACGTGGCCAGCTTCAAAAACGTGCTCCGATTCCCCCATAGGAAACAATGGGGCAGTTTGAGCTGAAAAAAAACCTAACACCTGCAAAAAAGCAGCGTTCAGCTCCTAACACAGCCCCATTGTTTCCTATGGGGAAACACTTCCTATGTCTGCACCTAACACCCTAACATGTACCCCGAGTCTAAACACCCCTAATCTTACACTTATTAACCCCTAATCTGCCGACCCCGCTATCGCTGACCCCTGCATATTATTATTAACCCCTAATCTGCCGCTCCGTACACCGCCGCAACCTACATTATCCCTATGTACCCCTAATCTGCTGCCCTAACACCGCCGACCCCTATATTATATTTATTAACCCCTAATCTGCTGCCCCCAATGTCGCCTCCACCTACCTACAATTATTAACCCCTAATCTGCCGACCGGACCTCACTGCTACTCTAATAAATGTATTAACCCCTAAAGCTAAGTCTAACCCTAACACTAACACCCCCCTAATTTAAATATAATTTAAATCTAACAAAATAAATTAACTCTTATTAAATAAATTATTCCTATTTAAAGCTAAATACTTACCTGTAAAATAAATCCTAATATAGCTACAATATAAATTATAATTATAGTGTAGCTATTTTAGGATTAATATTTATTTTACAGGCAACTTTGTATTTATTTTAACCAGGTACAATAGCTATTAAATAGTTATTAACTATTTAATAGTTACCTAGTTAAAATAATTACAAAATTACCTGTAAAATAAATCCTAACCTAAGTTACAATTAAACCTAACACTACACTATCAATAAATTAATTAAATAAAATACCTAAAATTATCTTCACATTAAAACCTAACACTACACTATCAATAAATTAATTAAATAAAATACCTACAAATAAATACAATTAAATAAACTAACTAAAGTACAAAAAATAAAAAAGAACTAAGTTACAAAAAATATTTTTTTTACAAACATTATAAAAATATTACAACAATTTTAAGATAATTACACCTACTCTAAGCCCCCTAATAAAATAACAAAGCCCCCCAAAATAAAAAAATGCCCTACCATATTCTAAAATACAAATAGAAAAGCTCTTTTACCTTACCAGCCCTTAAAAGGGCCTTTTGCGGGGCATGCCCCAAAGAATTCAGCTCTTTTGCCTGTAAAAAAAAAAAATACAAAACCCCCCCAACATTACAACCCACCACCCACATACCCCTAATCTAACCCAAACCCCCCTTAAATAAACCTAACACTAAGCCCCTGAAGATCTTCATACCTTATCTTCACCACGCCGGGTATCACCGATCGGTCCAGGCTCCGAAGTCTTCATCCAAGCCCAAGCGGGGGCTGAAGACGTCCATCCTCCGGCTGAAGTCTTGATCCAAGCGGCGGCTGAAGAGGTCCATCATCGGGGCTGAAGTCTTCATCCTATCCGGGCAGAAGAGGAGATCCGGACCGGTAGACATCTTCATCCAAGCGGCATCTTCTATCTTCTTCCATCCGTCGACGAGCGGCTCCATCTTCAAGACCTCCGGCGCGGATCCATCCTCTTCTTCCGACGTCCTAACACAGAATGAAGGTTCCTTTAAGGGACGTCATCCAAGATGGTGTCCCTCGAATTCCGATTGGCTGATAGGATTCTATCAGCCAATCGAAATTAAGGTAGGAAAATTCTGATTGGCTGATGGAATCAGCCAATCAGATTCAAGTTCAATCCGATTGGATGATTGGATCAGCCAATCAGATTGAGCTCGCATTCTATTGGCTGATCGGAACAGCCAATAGAATGCGAGCTCAATCTGATTGGCTGATTGGATCAGCCAATCGGATTTAACTTGAATCTGATTAGCTGATTCCATCAGCCAATCAGAATTGTCCTACCTTAATTCCGATTGGCTGATAGAATCCTATCAGCCAATCGGAATTCTTGGGATGCCATCTTGGATGATGTCCCTTAAAGGAACCTTCATTCTGTGTTAGGACATCGGAAGAAGAGGATGGATCCGTGCCGGAGGTCTTGAAGATGGAGCTGCTCGTCGACGGATGGAAGAAGATAGAAGATGCTGCTTGGATGAAGATGTCCGGATCTCCTCTTCTGCCTGGATAGGATGAAGACTTCAGCCCCGAGGATGGACCTCTTCAGCCCCCGCTTGGGCTTGGATGAAGACTTCGGAGCCTGGACCAATCTGTAATACCCGGCGTGGTGAAGATAAAGTCGGAAGATCTTCAGGGGCTTAGTGTTAGGTTTATTTAAGGGGGTTTTGGGTTAGATTAGGGGTATGTGGGTGGTGGGTTGTAATGTTGGGGGGGGTATTGTATGTTTTTTTTTACAGGCAAAAGAGCTGAATTCTTTGGGCATGCCCCGCAATAGGCCCTTTTAAGGGCTGGTAAGGTAAAAAAGCTTTTCTACTTGTATTTTAGAATAGGGTAGGGCATTTTTTTATTTTGGGGGGCTTTGTTATTTTATTAGGGGGCTTAGAGTAGGTGTAATTAGCTTAAAACTGTTGTAATATTTTTATAATATTTGTAAGCATTTTTTTATTTTTTGTAACTTAGTTCTTTTTTTATTTTTTGTACTTTAGTTAGTTTATTTAATTGTATTTATTTGTAGGTATTGTATTTAATTAATTTATTGATAGTGTAGTGTTAGGTTTAATTGTAGATAATTGTAAGTATTTTATTTAATTAATTTATTGATAGTGTAGTGTTAGTTTTAATTGTAACTTAGGTTAGGATTTATTTTACAGGTAATTTTGTAATTATTTTAACTAGGTAACTATTAAATAGTTAATAACTATTTAATAGCTATTGTACCTGGTTAAAATAAATACAAAGTTGCCTGTAAAATAAATATTAATCCTAAAATAGCTACACTATAATTATAATTTATATTGTAGCTATATTAGGATTTATTTTACAGGTAAGTATTTAGCTTTAAATAGGAATAATTTATTTAATAAGAGTTAATTTATTTTGTTAGATTTAAATTATATTTAACTTAGGGGGGTGTTAGTGTTAGGGTTAGACTTAGCTTTAGGGGTTAATACATTTATTAGAGTAGCGGTAAGGTCCGGTCGGCAGATTAGGGGTTAATAATTGTAGGTAGGTGGAGGCGACGTTGGGGGCGGCAAATTAGGGGTTAAGAAATATAATATAGGGGTCGGCGGTGTTAGGGGCAGCAGATTAGGGGTTCCTAGGGATAACGTAGGTGGCGGCGGTGTGCGGTCGGCAGATTAGGGGTTAAAACTTTTTAATAGAGTGGCGGAGATGTGGGGGGGACCTCGGTTTAGGGGTACATAGGTAGTTTATGGGTGTTAGTGTACTTTAGAGCACAGTAGTTAAGAGCTTTATGAACCAGCGTTAGCCCAGAAAGCTCTTAACTCCTGGCTTTTTGCTGCGGCTGGAGTTTTGTCGTTAGATTTCTAACGCTCACTTCAGCCACGACTCTAAATACCGGCGTTAGAAAGATCCCATTGAAAAGATAGGATACGCAATTGACGTAAGCGGATCTTCGGTATGGAAAAGTTGCGGCTGGAAAGTGAGCGTTAGACCCTTTCCTGACTGACTCTAAATACCAGCGGTAGCCCAAAACCAGCCTTAGGAGCCTCTAACTCTGGTTTTGCCGGCTAACGCCAAACTCTAAATCTAGCCGATAATGAGCAAGTAACGAAAAATCACTATGTTCTTTCCAAAATAATTAATTGTATTTTATTTTGCAGCAAATTTGTGCTTGCACTTCGAGGACATGACGAACGTGATGATTCATTAAATCCAGGCATTTTCAGAGGTCTTGTAAACTTCTCAGCAGAGCTTGATGCATCTCTAAAATAACATCTCGCTAGTGCCACTGTTTTTAAAGGAACGTCAAAAGAAATTCAAAACGATTTATTAGACTGTATGCTTACTCTTTGCCAGAACCAAATAAAGAAGGAAATCTCAAATGCAAGTTTTGTAGCAGTGATAGAAGATGAAACTACTGATGTTTCATCTGCCTTCCAATTGGTTGTTGTTTTTAGATACAATATAGGTAACGGACAACCGGTTGAGAGATTCTGGGAATTCACTAATCCAGCTGGACATGATGCAGAATCCTTAGCTACGTGTATTCAAGCTACTTTGGAAAAAGTTCTAGACAACCCAGAGAAACTGATATCCCAGAGTTACGACGGTTTAAGCATGATGAGTGGTCAGCATGCAGGTGTTCAGGCTATAATTAACCATACCTACAAGAATGCACATTTTGTGCATTGCTACGCACATCAGCTCAATTTAATTGTTAGCCAAGCAAGCAGTCAAAATCAACAAGTTTGAGTATTTTTTTCAAACCTAAGTGACATTACTAACTTTTTTAGTAACTCGCCACAAAGGATAGCTATTCTAGATAAAATTGTTAGAAGAAGGATACCTCATGGTTCAGCCACCAGGTGGAATTTCAAGAGTCGAACCGTCAATACAGTTTTTGAAAACAGGGAACAGTTAATTGAATGCATGGAAAAAATAGTCAACATCAAAAAAAGAAATAGCTATAAATCAAGCAGGGGCTATTTGGAGTATGTTACAAGACTCAGTATTCATGTTTTGGCTTACAGTTTTTCAGAATATTATGCCACATGTAGATGTGTTATACAACCAACTTCAGAAAACACTAACAGATGTGGCACTTATTCGAAAACATATTAACACTTTCCAGCAGAAAATGGAAAACAAAAGGAATAGAATGGACACAGTGACCATGACAATATCAGAAACAGAGGAAACATCTAGGAAAAGGAAGATAGAAAAAATTCACATTACTCAGACTGTGGCAGCTAAAGAGATATGCGATGTTATTACGAATCAAGAAAAAGATAGATTTTCTCTTATAACTCACTACTCGGCTGTTTCTCTCCTCCAAGCGGAAAAATTTGCGGATTACGAGAAAATTTTTCCAAATCAGCTTCTTGACCAAACATCAGCTGTTTATCACACATTACAGAAAGATCGCCTGAAAACTGAACTAGGAGTAATTTACAGAAGACCAGTTTTCAGAAATATGAATGGTGCCATTAGTCTTCTACAGTTTGTAATAGAAAATAACTTGGACAGTACTTTCTCAGAGACCTACAAACTGTTGCAAATTATTTCAACTATTCCCGTGACAACTGCTGAGGCTGAGAGATGTTTCTCAACTTTAAAACAAGTTAAGACATTTCTAAGGAGCACCATGACTGAGGAAAGACTGACCGCTCTAGCCATGCTGACAATTGAAAAACAATTGATAAATGACATTCCTAAATTCAACTAAAATGTTATTGATTTATTTGCCTCAAAAAAAGACAGGTGGATTGACTTGATTTACAGAACTTGTACTTGAGTTATCAACATTGTTTTAATGTTTACCTTTGAAGTAAATTATTAAGCACTAGTGTAATAGAAATAATCTTCTTTTGTACTAGAAAGTAAAATGTTGGTGTATTTATCTTCATGCTGCCACGGCCTTTGGCTGCATTGCCTAATATCGAACACTGGGGGCTGGGGCAACAGTAATTGAAATGTGGTTTTATTTCTCTATAAAGTGGAAGGTTCTTTAAATCCAGGAATATATATATTTTCATAAATGTACATTCAATATACTTATTATTTTGCAGCTTTAATTAATCATTTGGTTAATATATATGTTATTATATAATTTAACTGAGCATGCATATTTTAAGACTAGACATGGGCAGTAGTGTAGGCTCCTCCATTTGTGCACTGTCGCACGTGAACAAGGGTATACTGAAGAGTATGGATTCTTGTATATTAATTTAAATATTAGACCTGGTCATAATATTAAATATATATATATATATATATATATATATATATATGTATATATATATATATATATATATATATATATATGAATGTTAAAAAACACAATGATCAAGTAACCACAAAAATCGTTATGTTCTTTACAAAATTATGAATTGTATTCTATTTTCCGACGCATTTGAGCTTTTACTTCGAGGACATGATGATGATGAATGCGATGATTCATTAAATATTGGGAGACTTCAAGGAATTGTAATTTAATACTTAGTATGATACTAATAATCAGCTATACTATTAACTATTTGAATTCAATTGATTAATCATTTCATAATCTGATATTACATTGCATTTGATTAGAATTCAGTAGTGATTAATTTATTGTAACAATATTTATATTTCCTTATTATCCCACTTTAATATAAATATATTCCATATTTGAAGTCATTCCTTAATAAAGTATAGGAGTATATAAAACTATATGAAAATTAGTTGCAAGTCATTTCATATGAAATTTTGTCTTCTATATGCTTGCATCGATTCTGAGCTAGAAAACCTTTCCTGGCATATATGTGGATTCAGACCTTCAAAAGTATTGTTAGTCCCATCATTTGTATATCATACAAGTGATAATTACTTACTTTCCTGAAGATTCTAATCTGAGCATATCTGAACTAAAGTACAGAATTGTTTCTCTGTCACCCCAGAGAGGTAACATGGTTATCTTGTTTGTAGAGATCTAATCTCATTAAGCGATGAAGTAAAGAATCTTTTGAAGATTAAACTTTAACAAATATTCCCTTTGTATATTTTTTAGATATCCTGCCTGGGAGCTGTATTGGAGCATAGTATTTATATATAATTGATGTTACATTTCATAAAAATATATTTCATATCTGAGTACATGACTTTAATACAGTTTGAGTGCATGAAATCATATACAGTTGTAAGGAAAAGTTTAGACACCCCTGACAATTTCCATGATTTTCAGTTATAAATAAATGGCTGTTTGGATCAGTAATTTCATTTTGATCTATCAAATAAATGAAGGACACAGTAAAAATTCAGTAGTGCAATGAGGTTTATTGGATTAACAGAAAATGTGCAATATGCATCAAAACAAAATTTGACAGGTGCATACATTTGGGCACCCTTGTTATTTTGTTGATTTGAATACCTGTAACTACCTAGCACTGATTAACTGGAAGACAAAATTGGTTTGGTGAGCCCGTTAAGCCTTAAACTTCATAGACAGGTGTATCCAATCATGAGAAAAGGTTTTAAGGTGGCCAATTGCAAGTTGTTCTCTATGACTCTCCTCTGAAGAGTGGCAGCATGGGGGGCCTCAAAACAACTCTCAAATGACTTAAAACAAAGATTGTTCAACATCATGGTTTAGATGAAGGCTACAAAAAGCTATTGCAATTGCATAGATTTAAGATGTCTGTGTCCACTGTGCGGAACATAGTGAGCAATGCATGGTGAGGATATGGAAGACCACAGGCACAGATCTTGTTAAGGTCAGAAGTGGCAGGCCAAGTAAAATATCAGAGAGGGCCAGAGGCAAAGGCAAAGGATGGTGAGAACGGTCAAAAACAGCCCACAGACCACCTCCAAAGACCTGTACTGGGAATATTGTTGAGGGTCTCATGGATTCCACTCAATATCAGCAGATACTTGAGAATAATTTTGAGGAATCAGTCACAAACTTCATTTGAAGTTACCCCAGGGGCTGGATATTTCAAGAAGACGATAACCAAAAACACTACTGGTTCAAATGGGTGGGGCCATTTGAGGGGCGTGACTTTTGCAAAAGGGTGTGGCTTTTAAAAATGGGTGTGGCATGGTTTTTCAAAAGGGGCATGTTTTTTTCAAAGGGGCAGGGTCTTGTGCACCCCCATCCTAAAAATTCACCAGCCGCCACTGTCTGGAGGGACTAATAAATAGGGGTTTAAGAGAGGGTATTATTAACAAACAAGAGCAGATTTTTTATTGGTAAGATTTCCTAAAATAGAAACATTCTACACAATTCCTAAATTACATTAAAAAAAATTCCTCCACCAGGTAACCTGATAATATCAGGGCAGGGCTGTCTAATGGAAAACATCTCAAAATATGTGGCTTATGTATTGCAACCCTTTAATATTAAAAAAGGAAAAAAATCCAGAATTAGTAACATCATACAGACCAATATCTCTATTGAATAGTGATTATAAAGTACTAACATCCATACTTGATAATATATTAAAAATTACTCTTAGCTCACTCATACACGAAGATCAAGTAGGATTTATGGATGGTAGAAACCCTTCAAGAAATATGCAAAAAGTAGTAATGTTAATAGAACACTATTGGTGGAAGGGATATATTCATATTCCCAAACAGAAAAAATGAGGCTGTGCTGATTACTATAGACACTGAAAAAGCGTTTGACGTGGGACCACCTGTTCGAGTGTTTAGAAAAATTCAGATTTAGAGGTCATTATCAAGATTTTATCAGATAAATCTATGAAAACCCTAGCTCAACAATTCTAGTTAATAGGGAACTGTCCCCAAATGTTTATTTGGCACAAGGGACCAGACAAGGATCCCCAATTTCCCTACTTTTATTTAATATTTCACTAGAATCACTAGCAATAGGTTTGCAGAAAGAATAAGAAGGTTAACCCGTCAGTAAAAATAGGCTAGTGCTTTATCTATATACAGACAATTTATTACTCTTTATGGGTAATACAAAAAAAAATATCCCTTCTTTGCTGGAGATTATTAAAAAATATAGCTCCTTTTCTGGCTATAAAATCAATATTGCTAAATCGGAGATACTTTGGCTGTGCAAAAACAAGGAGAGTATCATGGAAACACAATTTTTAGAAGCACTTACCCAGATAAAGTATCTTGGCATCTGTCTGTCTAGAAAACCGGCAGAATGGTATAAGATCTTTGAACTTCACTAACCCAAAAACTTAAGAAATAGGAACATTTTATGCTGTCTATTTCTGCAAAGATTCAATTAATTAAGATGATCCTAATGCCCAGTTTTATTTCTATGTCAGAATTTGCCACTCTTTTTTAGGAACAGCGATGGTAACGTTAAATGCCAAAAATGCTCAATATGTACTAATTTGCAGCAGGGCAGATTTTTACTGATAAATTTGGAGTATGGAATAAAATTAAAGGTAAAAACAATTACAAAAGTGAAGAAGCAATTGCTCAATGTATTATATAGGTAAAACCTACAGAGAACAAATAAAGGAACATAAAAGGGATGTGATTAATAAAATAAAAACCAATATTGCAGCTCGTAATTTTAAAAAAAATCCACAATAATGATGCAGAAATTTTTATTTTTTTTTGTTTAAAAAAATTGATTTTTGAAGAAAGGGTGGTTAATTTAGACAATTACTATGGAAAGAATGCAAATGGATATTTAATTTAAAAGCACTCAAGCCATTAGGACTAAATGAGGAAATAAACTATGCACCCTTTTTATAAGGGGAATAGTTTTCTCTGTTTTTAAACTAATTGGTGACAATTCAATTGAGTGAAATAAATGTCATTATATCCTTCTTTGGTGTTTTTGGTTAAATAGAGAACAACATATAGAACAATAAAAGAATATGAATAATTAATAAGGGCTTCTTTGAAGGCCTTTTTGAGAGGCCATTTCATCAAACTTTCTTCTGAGGAGAAAAACGATCAGGACACAAATTGGACACAAATTAGCCCAACTGTACTGTGAATTAGGGCAGTTAAAATCGACAAATAAAAGTGACCCCTCTCCTAAAATAACTGATTTAAGGCTAGATTATAAGTGGAGTGCAAAATAACGCAAATGTGCGCTGGTGTTACAAGTTAAATGCAATGTGAATGTGACCTTGCGTTGCACTCATGAGAGCCCGCTTCCATAGGCTCTAATGTGAGCCTCGTTCTCATGCCATGAGACATGGCATGAGAACTAGTGCAGTGAAGGACGCAAGTCACACAGCTATGGGTGGTAAATATAAATAAGTTGCGCCTAAATATCGCTTTGCAGAAGCAATATTTTGCGCTCAACTTGTAATCTGGCTCTAAATCAGGGCCAGTTTATTCTCCAGGTGATAAAGGTAAAGCATTTGTGAAATATTACCAGTCCCTTTATAATTTAGACATTTCCTTAGCACATGACTGTGTACCTTCAGACCATATCCAACAGTTTTTAGCTTCTTTAAAACTCCCTACTACTACAGGAATGTCTTTTCATCACACTAGCGATAGAGCCCCTTGAAGGTGCTATAAGGATGTCTTCTTATATTCACAGCCTCTTACTCCATGATACCCATCAAAAGCTCACTCTGTTTGCTGATAATATGACCTTATTCATTACAGACCCAGTCACCTCTCTTTCAGCCCTATTTTCCTTGCTTGAAATTTTTAGTAAATTATCCTACTACAAATTGAATATTAATAAGACTGAGGCATTCTACCAAAATCTTTCTCGGAATGATCTAGATTTCTTGCAAAAGATATATTGCTTCAAATGGAATACCGATGGACTTCAACATTTAGGTGTGTTCCTATTCCATGACTTTAAAACTGTTAGATAAAAAAAATACTATGCCCTTTTGTCTCACATTCAAGATGATCTCTCCTCCAAAATTTATGATGAGATATCGTTGAATGGCTGCATAGCAGCTGTTAAGATGATGCAGCTTCCCAAGATCACTTACAAGATCACTTTGTTATTTATTTCTGCAATTTCCCCTTTTTTTCTATGCAAATTCCAATTTTTCCTAAATTCATATATTTGGAATAATAAGAAACCTAAAATTTCAGACAGAATCTTACATCACACATGCCAGTCAGGCAGTTTGGGACTCCCCATTATTTCCCTTAGTTATGAAGCAGCCATCATCTTGCATGCTTCCGCTTGGGATTCTTGCCTCCCCCTACCTGCTGGTCTTAACCTGAGCTGGCATCTCTCCCAGCGGGAGCTAAATTGGATGATATTTTATGGCTACCTCCCCATTGTTCTGTCTCTCTCCCTATTCATAACACTATATTGAAACAATGTCGACAATACTGGATTAAACTTATACACCATCCACAAACTGCACCTCATCCCTCCCCACTTCACTCAAATAGAGGCTTTTCTTTCAGTCTAGTTGATTCAGGATTTAGATCTGAAACAGTTCCTTCAGAGTTGGAAACCAAAGATTACTATAGGGGTTCCTCCCTCCTCTCTCACACTGACGCTCTCCAACACTTTGATTTCCCCCTCTGACTGCATTTTTATCTTGTTAGACTGAGAACACTTTGGGGATATTCAACCCCTTCTCTTAGGAACTCTATGAGATGGGAGTCCAGAGGGTCTTCCCACTCTCAACTTTGTTCTCCTTTTTCAGTCCACTACAAATGTTTATTGAACTCCCATAAATTCTATAAAACTGGTCTGATGCTACTGTAGACACAAAATCTGCCTTACACAGTGTGAACTTGTATGAACTTTATTTTAAATTGATGTCTTGGTGGTACCTAGTCCAACCAAACTCCACAGAATTTTCCCCTCCACTTCCAAATATTGCTGGCAATACTGTGGTAGCATGGGCAACTTTCAACATATTTGTTGGTCCTGCCCAGTAATTATGGGATAAAGTAAACAAACTTTTTGTTAAACTTACTTTAATCATTTCCCTACCTCAATAAATATCCTCTCTCCATTTGCAATTAGGTGTAGTACCCAAATCCCAACATTGACTTCTTATCATTATT
Source organism: Bombina bombina (assembly GCF_027579735.1). Classification (NCBI taxonomy): domain Eukaryota; kingdom Metazoa; phylum Chordata; class Amphibia; order Anura; family Bombinatoridae; genus Bombina; species Bombina bombina. The sequence goes on from NC_069502.1 coordinate 986,732,321, forward strand.
TGAATTTCTGTAAAATTTGCTTTGAGAAATTGGCAGAAACAAGCAACTGCCCTTTGGCAAGGTATAATGGATTTAATTCACCATTTTAGGAGAATGGAAGAGTTTGTTTATCGCTCCACCCTGCAGACGGACCTATATTGCTCTGCCTGGGTCTATTGAGATACCCTCTTCCCTAATTAATATATAAGCAATGAACTCTTGCCCTCAGCTGACTACCTAATCCTCCCCCTTTTACTAAACTTTTCCTCTGTCTATTAGGTGTGATCTCTTCATATAACTAACAAGTTATTCTGGCTAACTTTAACTATTACAGAACCTTACTCTTGTTTATAATGCAGTTCTTGATAATCATTATATGTAGTGTTATTTTATGTCCTGACTATATGATATCAATACTAATCTTGTCTGTTCATATTAAACCACTGAAGGAAATAAATTGGGACACATTTCTGTACCTTTTCCAATTATTTAATGTATATCACAAACAAGAAAACCTCAATCACTTTTTGGATTTGTTGATAATGATATTCCTTTGTTGCCATGATCCTTTTCAAATGTTCTCCCTGTAAGAAATGACGATGTCTGATTTAACCTGTCTTGTTCATGCTTCTCTGTATTTTTGAAAATTAATAAAAAAAATTAAAAAAAATAATAAATAAACCCCATGGAGAGAAAGTGTAATTGAATACAGATAGGCTTGCATGTATTATGGATAGATAATTGCAGCTTTAAATTAAATATGTAGATACAAATATATATTCTCCCTCCTTAAGGTATATCTAAACTACCAAAATAAAATTATTGTTAATATGGTAATATAAAAAAGAAAAATAGGATATGTTAAGAACTACAACCCCAATTCAAAAAAGTTGCGACAGTATGGAAAATGCAAAAAACAAACCAAAAGTTTTGAAAATTCAGTTCACCCTGTACTATATTAAAAACACATCAAGTTTTACTTTGTAAATTTAATGTATTTTTGAAAATAATGAAATTTATGCTTACCTGATAAATTTATTTATTTCTTAACACGGTGAGTCCACAGATCATCTAATTACTATTGGGATATTCACCTCCTGGCCAGCAGGAGGCTGCAAAGAGCATCACAGCAAAGCTGTTAAATATCACCTCCCTTCCCTCCAACTTAAGTCATTCGACCGAAGTAAAGGAGAGAAAGGAAGCAACAAGGTGTAGAGGTGCCTGAGGTTTATAACATAACAAAAAATACACTGTCATCAAAAACAGGGCAGGCTGTGGACTCACCGTGTCAAGAAACAAATACATTTATCAGGTAAGCATAAATTTCGTTTTCTTTCTAATGACACGGTGAGTCCACATATCATCTAATCTAACTATTGGGAATCAATACCTAAGCTAGAGGACACAGATGATAAGAGAGGGACAAGACAGGGAACCTAAACAGAAGGCAGCACTGCTTGAAGAACCTTTCTCCCAAAGGAAGCCTCAGCCGAGGCAAAAGTATCGAACTTATAGAATTTTGAAAAAGTGTGTAGAGAGGACCAAGTTGCAGCCTTGCAAATGTGTTCCACAGAAGCTTCCTTTTTGAATGCCCAGCAAGAGGAAACAGCCCTTGTAGAATGAGCCGTAACCTTCTCAGGAGGCTGCTGTCCAGCAGTTTCAGAGGCGAAGCGAATTATACTCTTCAGCCACAGAGAAAGAGAAGTAGCCGTAGCTTTCTGCTCCTTACATTTCCCAGAGAAAACTACAAACAAAGCAGAAGACTGACGAAAATCCTTAGTCACCTGTAAATAGAATTTCAGAGCACGAACCACATCTAGGTTGTGCAGAAGACGTTCCTTATGAGAAGAAGGATTAGGAAATAAAGAAGGAACAATCTCCTGATTAATGTTCCGATCTGAAACTACTTTAGGAAGAAAACCTAATTTAGGCCTAGATTTGGAGTTTGGCGGTAGCCGTGAAAACCAGCGTTAGAGGCTCCTAACGCTGGTTTTAGGCTACCGCCGGTATTTGGAGTCAGTCAGGAAAGGGTCTAACGCTCACTTTTTAGCCGCGACTTTTCCATACCGCAGATCCCCTTACGTCAATTGCGTATCCTATCTTTTCAATGGGATCTTCCTAACTCCGGTATTTAGAGTCGTGTCTGAAGTGAGCGTTAGAAATCTAACGACAAAACTCCAGCCGCAGAAAAAAGTCAGTAGTTAAGAGCTTTCTGGGCTAATGCCGGTTCATAAAGCTCTTAACTACTGTACTCTAAAGTACACTAACACCCATAAACTACCTATGTACCCCTAAACCGAGCCCCCCACATCGCTGACACTCGATTAAATTTTTTTAACCCCTAATCTGCCGACCGCCACCTACGTTATCCTTATGTACCCCTAATCTGCTGCCCCTAACACCGCCAACCCCTATATTATATTTATTAACCTCTAACCTGCCCCCCCCACGTCGCCGCCAGCTACCTACACTTATTAACCCCTAATCTGCCATCCGCAATCCGCCGCCAGCTACATTATAGCTCTGTACCCCTAATCTGCTGCCCCTAACACCGCCGACCCCTATATTATATTTATTATCCCCTAACCTGCCCCCCTCAACGTCGCCTCCACCTGCCTACACTTATTAACCCCTAATCTGCCGAGCGGATCTCACCGCTACTATAATAAAGTTATTAACCCCTAATCTGCCTCACTCCCGCCTCAATAACCCTATAAGAAATAGTATTAACCCCTAATCTGCCGATCGGAGCTCACTGCTACTCTAATAAAAATTTTAACCCCTAAAGCTAATTTTAACCCTAACCCTAACACCCCCCTAAGTTAAATATAATTTTATTCTAACAAAATAAATTAACTCTTATTAAATAAATTATTCCTATTTAAAGCTAAATACTTACCTGTAAAATAAACCCTAATATAGCTACAACATAAATTATAATTATATTATAGCTATTTTAGGATTAATATTTATTTTACAGGCAACTTTGTATTTATTTTAACCAGGTACAATAGCTATTAAATAGTTAAGAACTATTTAATAGCTAAAATAGTTAAAATAATTACAAAATTACCTGTAAAATAAATTCTAACCTAAGTTACAATTAAACCTAACACTACACTATCAATAAATTAATTAAATAAACTACCTACAATTATCTACAATTAAACCTAACACTACACTATCAATAAATTAATTAAATACAATACCTACAATTATCTACAATTATACCTAACACTACACTATCAATAAATTATTTAAATAAAATATCTACAAATAACTACAATGAAATAAACTAACTAAAGTACAAAAAATAAAAAAGAACTAAGTTACAAAAAATAAAAAAACATATTTACAAACATTAGAAAAATATTACAACAATTTTAAACTAATTACACCTACTCTAAGCCCCCTAATAAAATAACAAAGCCCCCCAAAATAAAAAATGCCCTACCCTATTCTAAATTAAAAAAGTTCAAAGCTCTTTTACCTTACCAGCCCTGAACAGGGCCCTTTGCGGGGCATGCCCCAAGAAATTCAGCTCTTTTGCCTGTAAAAAAAAACATACAATACCCCCCCCAACATTACAACCCACCACCCACATACCCCTAATCTAACCCAAACCCCCCTTAAATAAACCTAACACTAAGCCCCTGAAGATCTTCCTACCTTATCTTCACCCTGCCAGGTTCACGATCCGTCCTCGGAAGTCTTGATCCAAGCCTCGGAAGTGTTGATCCAAGCCCAAGCGGGGGGCTGAAGAGTGACGTCCATCCTCGGGCTGAAGTCTGGATCCAAGCGGCGACTGAAGAAATCCATCCTTGGGCTGAAGTCGGAAGTCCATCATCTGGATGAAGTCTTCTATCAAGCCGCATCTTCATCTTCTTTCTTCTGGAGCGGAGCGGAACCATCTTCTTCCAAGCCAACGCTTCCAAGCTGATCGGAACAGCCAATAGAATGCGAGCTCAATCTGATTGGCTGATTGGATCAGCCAATCGGATTGAACTTGATTCTGACTGGCTGATTCCATCAGCCAATCAGAATATTCCTACCTTAATTCCGATTGGCTGATAGAATCCTATCAGCCAATCGGAATTCGAGGGACGCCATCTTGGATGATGTCATTTAAAGGAACCGTCATTCGTCGTCTAGTCGTCGGTTGAAGAGGATGTTCCGCGTCGGCTTGGAAGAAGATGGTTCCGCTCCGCTCCAGAAGAAAGAAGATTGAAGATGCGGCTTGATAGAAGACTTCATCCAGATGATGGACTTCCGACTTTAGCCCGTGGATGGATTTCTTCAGTCGCCGCTTGGATCCAGACTTCAGCCCGAGGATGGACGTCACTCTTCAGCCCCCCGCTTGGGCTTGGATCAACACTTCCGAGGCTTGGATCAAGACTTCCGAGGACGGATCGGTGAACCTGGCAGGGTGAAGATAAGGTAGGAAGATCTTCAGGGGCATAGTGTTAGGTTTATTTAAGGGGGGTTTGGGTTAGATTAGAGGTATGTGGGTGGTGGGTTGTAATGTTGGGGGGGGGTATTGTATGTTTCTTTTTACAGGCAAAAGAGCTGAATTCTTTGGGGCATGCCCCGCAAAGGGCCCTGTTCAGGGCTGGTAAGGTAAAAGAGCTTTGAACTTTTGTAATTTAGAATAGAGTAGGGCATTTTTTTATTTTGGGGGGCTTTGTTATTTTATTAGGGGGCTTAGAGTAGGTGTAATTAGTTTAAAATTGTTGTAATATTTTTCTAATGTTTGTAAATATTTTTTTATTTTTTGTAACTTAGTTCTTTTTTATTTTTTGTACTTTATTTAGTTTATTTCATTGTATTTATTTGTAGATATTGTATTTAAATAATTTATTGATAGTGTAGTGTTAGGTTTAATTGTAGGTAATTGTTGGTATTTTATTTAATTAATTTATTGATAGTGTAGTGTTAGGTTTAATTGTAACTTAGGTTAGGATTTATTTTACAGGTAATTTTGTAATTATTTTAACTATTTTAGCTATTAAATAGTTCTTAACTATTTAATAGCTATTGTACCTTGTTAAAATAAATACAAAGTTACCTGTAAAATAAATATAAATCCTAAAATAGCTATAATATAATTATAATTTATATTGTAGCTATATTAGGATTTATTTTACAGGTAAGTATTTAGCTTTAAATAGGAATAATTTATTTAATAAGAGTTAATTAATTTCATTAGATTTAAATTATATTTAATTTAGGGGGGTGTTAGTGTTAGGGTTAGCTTTAAGGGTTAATACATTTATTAGAATAGCGGTGAGCTCCAGTCGGCAGATTAGGGGTTAATGTTTGAAGTTAGGTTCGGCGATGTTAGGGAGGGCAGATTAGGGGTTAATACTATTTATTATAGGGTTATTGAGGCGGGAGTGAGGCGGATTAGGGGTTAATAACTTTATTATAATAGCGGTGCGGTCCGGTCGGCAGATTAGTGGTTAATAAGTGTAGGCAGGTGGAGGCAACGTTGTGGGGGGCAGATTAGGGGTTAATAAATATAATATAGGGGTCGGCGGTGTTAGGGGCAGCAGATTAGGGGTACATAGGGATAATGTAAGTAGCGGCGGTTTACGGAGCAGCAGATTAGGGGTTAAAAATAATATGCAGGGGTCAGCGATAGCGGGGGCGGCAGAATAGGGGTTAATAAGTGTAAGGTTAGGGGTGTTTAGACTCGGGGTACATGTTAGGGTGTTAGGTGCAGACGTAGGAAGTGTTTCCCCATATACAACAATGGGGCTGCGTTAGGAGCTGAACGCAGCTTTTTTGCAGGTGTTAGGTTTTTTTTCAGCTCAAACAGCCCCATTGTTTCCTATGGGGGAATCGTGCACGAGCACGTTTTTGAGGCTGGCCGCGTCCGTAAGCAACTCTGGTATCGAGAGTTGAAGCTGCATTAAATATGCTCTACGCTCCTTTTTTGGAGCCTAACGCAGCCTTTATGTGGACTCTCAATACCAGAGTTATTTTTATGGTGCGGCCAGAAAAAAGCCAGCGTTAGCTACGCGGGTCCTTACCGACTAAACTCTAAATCTAGCCGTAAGCTAGCTACAATATAACTAATAGTTATATTGTAGCTAGCTTAGGTTTTATTTTTATTTCACAGGTAAGTTTGTATTTATTTTAACTAGGTAGACTAGTTAGTAAATAGTTATTAACTATTTACTAACTACCTAGATAAAATAAATACAAACTTACCTGTGAAATAAAACCTAACCTGCCTTACACTAAAACCTAACATTACAAAAAATAAAAAACACTAAAATCACAAAAAATAAAAAAACCTTCCATTACAAAAAAAAAACCCCCAAAAGCCTAATCTAGAATAAACTACCAAGGGCCCTTAAAAGGGCCTTTTGGGGGCCCTAAAAAGGGCCTTTTGTAGGGCATTGCCCTAAGTTAAACAGCTATTTTGCTACAAAAACAAATAAACACCCCCTAACAGTATACAAACCCCCACCCCCCAAACTACCAAGGGCCCTTAAAAGGACCTTTCGGGGGGCCCTTAAAAGGGCTTTTTGTAGGGCATTGCCCTAAGTTCAACAGCTCTTTTGCTACAAAAAAAAACACCTGCTAAAAATAAAATTACACAAAATAACAAACAGCCCCATTGTTTTCTATGGGGGAATCGTGCACAAGCACATTTTTTAGGCTGGCCGCATCCGTAAGCAACTCTGGTATCGAGAGTTGAAGTTGCATTAAATATGCTCTACTCTCCTTTTTTGGAACCTAACGCAGCCATTCTGTGGACTCTCAATACCAGAGTAATTTTAAAGGTGCGGCCAGAAAAAAGCCAGCGTTAGCTACTCGGGTCGTTACCGACAAAACTCTAAATCTAGCCGTTAGTATGTAAAACAACTTTTATCTGAATGAAATATAAGGTACGGAGACTCATACTGTAAAGTGGAGAGCTCAGAGGCTCTACGAGCAGAAGAAATAGCAACAAGAAACAAAACCTTCCAAGATAACAACTTAATATCTAAGGAATGCATAGGCTCAAACGTAGCCTGCTGAAGAACCTTAAGCACAATATTAAGACTCCAGGGAGGAGTAACAGGTTTGAACACAGGCCTGATTCTGACCAAGGCCTGACAGAACGATTGAACATTTGGAACCTCTGCCAGACGTTTATGTAACAAAATAGACAAGGCAGAAATCTGACCCTTCAAGGAACTTGCTGATAAAAACCTTCTCCAAACCTTCTTGGAGAAAAGATAAAATCCTAGGAATCCGAACTCTACTCCAAAAGTAGCCTTTGGATTCACACCAATACAGATATTTTCGTTATATCTTATGATAACTTTTCCTGGTAACAGGCTTGTGAGCCCGAATCATGGTCTCAATGACCAAATCCAAAAAACTGCGCTTAGATAAAATAAGCGTTCAATCTCCAAGCAGTCATCTTCAGAGAAACTAGATTTTGATTAAGGAAGTGCCCTTGAAGTAGAAGTTCCTTCCTTAGAGGAAGCTTCCAAGGAGGGAGAGATGACATTTCCACTAGGTCTGCATACCAAATCCTGCAAGGCCATGCCAGAGCAATGAGAATCACTGATGCTCTCTCTTGCTTGATCCGAACAATGACTCGAGGAAGGAGAGCGAACAGAGGAAATAGGTATGCAAGACTGAAGTTCCAAGGAACTGCCAGAGCATCTATCAGAACCGCCTGAGGGTCCCTGGACCTCGACCCGTACCTCGGGAGCTTGGCATTCTGATGAGATGCCATGAGATCTAGATCTTGCTGTCCCCATTTGAGAATCAAGTTGGAAAACACTTCCAGATGTAATTCCCATTCTCCCGGGTGAAAGGTCTGTCTGCTCAGAAAATCTGCTTCCCAATAGTCCACTCCTGGAATGTGGATTGCAGATAGACAACAGTTGTGGGACTCTGCCCACTGAATAATCTTGGACACCTCTTTCATTGCCAAAGAACTCCAAGTTCCACCCTGATGATGGTTGATGTAAGCCACTGAGGTTATGATGTCCGACTGAAATCTTATAAACCGGGCTGAAGCTAACTGAGACCAGGCCAGAAGAGCATTGAAGATTGCTCTTAGCTCTAGAATGTTTATGGGGAGAACATATTCTTCCCGAGTCCATGTCCCCTGATCCCTTAGTAGGCCACAGACTGCTCCCCAACCTATCAAGCTGGCGTCCGTTGTCACTATCACCCAGGTAGTTCTGCAAAAACAGGTTCCCTGGGAGAGATGATTCTGAGACAACCACCAAGGAAGAGAATCTCTTGTCATCTGATCCAAATGAATTCGCGGAGACAGATCCACATAATCTCCATTCCACTGCCTGAACATGCATAATTGCAGAGGTCTGAGATGGAAATGAGCGAATGGAATAATATCCATGGCGGCTACCATCAGACCTATTACCTCCATACATTGAGCCACTGATGGCTGAGGAGAGGACTGAAGAGACAGACAAGAATAAAAAATCTTGGATTTTCTGACCTCTGTCAGAAATATCTTCATTAGAACTGAATCTATTATGGTTCCCAAGAAGACTACCCTTGTAGAGGAAATTTCCAGATTCACCTTCCAATCGTTAGAACGCAGAAAGGATAAAAGCATCTCCATGTGGGAGATTGTTAGTTGAAAGGACTGGGCCAGAACCAGAATTTCGTCCAGATAAGGCGCCACTGCAATACCCTGTAACCAGAGCACTGCCAACAGAGATCAGAGAACCTTTGAAAAAATTCTGGGAGTTGTAGCAAGTCCAAAGGGAAGAGCCACAAACTGAAAGTGTTTGTGGAGAAAGGCAAATCTCAGAAACTTGTGATGATCCCTGTGGATGGAAACATGGAGGTACGGATAGATCCCAAACACAACGTAAGAATGCCTCTTTTTATCTGGTCAACAGATAATCTTGAGAGAAGAAATCTGTCCCTGGGGTGAAAGGTCTTGAATTCTAGTTTGTATCCTTGGGACACGATGTCTATCGCCCAATTATCCTGAACATTCCGAACCCAAGCCTGAGTGAAAAAGGAAAGTCTGCCCCCCACAAGATCCAGTTCTGGGTTGGGGGCAGACCCTTCATGCTGACTTTGATTAATTAGCAGGCTTCTTGGATTGCTTTCTCTTATTCCAAGATTGGTTGGGTCTCCAGGCAGGTTTGGAATGTTCCTCTTTTGTAGAGGGAGAAAAAGGTTTACCCTTGAAGTTTCGAAAGGAACGAAAATTACTATGAAGTCCCTTCTGCTTATTTCTCTAATCCTGAGGAAGGAAATGTCCTTTTCCTCCTGTAATGTCAGAAATAATCTCAGCCAAGGCTGGGCCAAACAAGGTCTTACCCTTGTAAGGAATAGCTAAAAGCCTTGACTTAGACGACACATCTGCAGACCAAGATTTCAACCATAAAACTCTGTGAGCCAGAATGGCAAAAATAGAAATCTTTGCTCCCAATTTGATAACCGGAAGGGAAGTATCAGAAATAAAAGAATTTAAGAGCCTTGATCCTGTCCTGGATCTCTTCAAGGGGAGTGTCTGTTTGAATGGAATCAGACAGCACATCAAACCAGTGTGCCGCCGCACTACAAACGGTAGCAATACACCGCAGGTTGCCATTGTAACCCCTGGTGAACATACATTTTCTTAAGAAAACCCTCCAGTTTCTTATCCATACAATACTTAAAAGAACAGCTATCCTCTATGGGAATAGTAGTTCTCTTAGCTAAAGTGGAAATTGCCCCTTCCCCCTTGGGGACCGTTTGCCAAGACTCCTTAATAGAGTCATCAATGAGAAACATCTTCTTTAAAATAGGAGGAGAAAAACCTTTCTTCCTTCCTTAACAATAATTTCTGTAGTCCGATCTGGTACAGGAAAACATTCCAGCATGGAAGGTACATCATAGTACTTATTAAGTTTGCTAGATTTTTTAGGGTTGACAACAACAGTAGTGTCAGAGTCTTCCAGAGTAGCCAAAACCTCCTTGAGTAGTAAACGGAGGTGCTCTAGCTTAAACCTGGATACAACTTCAGCATCAGAGGAAGGAATTACACTGTCAGAATCTGAGATCTCACCCTCAGATGCTACCGTAGAATCCTCCCCATCAGATCTATGAGAGGGAATATTCGGAATAGCCACGACCGAGTCAGACACCTTACGCACTGATTCTTTAGACTTCCTCTTGCGCTTTCCCTGTAGCATGGGAAAAGCAGACAATGCATCAGAAACGGCAGAAGACATAAGAGCAGCAATGTCTTGCAAGGAGACCCCAGCCGGAGCTTGAGAGGAAGCGCAGGGCACTGAATTAATGGGTACTAAAATTTGGGACACCTAAGGAGAAAACTGCGGCATATTTTGAACATTGTCAGAAGACTCCTGGACAGCATCCGTCTTAGACAATATTGGCTCAAAAAGTCTATCCGTAAAATTTTAAGTTCTCTCAACACATGAGGAACAAAAAGGAATTGGTGGTTCAATATTATCATTCAAACATAAAGGACATCTGTAATCTACAACAGAGTCTTTGTCCATTTAAACAGAATAAATATAAATAATTAAATAATTAAATTATGAACAAATTTAATAAAGAAAAACTGTTACTGTCTCTTTAATTTTTTCAAATAAACTGCTTTATTTTTGATGCAATGCAAAAAAGAAACTGATTTATTTTTCAATATATGTGAAATAAAAACGTCTTAATAACAACTCAAACAGCCTCTACACCTCAACTATAGCTTTGCTGAGGTGCCTATCCTAGCAGGATAACGAAATAACTGATTCTTAAATTCAAAATGGAGCTGTTTCAGAAATATCAGGCTAGCAAATAACCGTTTGATTTGAAAAATGCTAAGATGCAGATATCTCGCCTCCATATACAGGAAGTGAGAGAAAAATAACTGTGCAACAGATATATTTTTACCCCACACAAGCCCTAATAAAAGCACCAAAATGAGCCAAGTTCTCCTCAAGTCCCCAGTGCCTACAAAACTGCCATACATAATTACAAAACTAGGAGTAATGTATTAAATATCCCTGTTAGGGAAATAGTAAAGTGCCATGTTTTTTCCTTAAAGCTGCTTAAAGGGACATGAAATCCAATTTTTATTCTCTCATGATTTAAAAAGAGCATGCAATTTTAAACAACTTTCTAATTTACTTCAATTATCTATTTTGCTTAATTCTCTTGATATCCTTTGCTGAAAAGCATATCTAGATAGGCTCAGAAGCTGCTGATTGGTAGCTGCACATAGATGCCTTGTGTGATTGGCTCTCCCATGTGCATTGCTATTTCTTATACAAAAGATATCTAAAACATGAAGCAGATTAGATAATAGAAGTAAATTGGAATGATGTTTAAAAATGTATTCTCTACTTGAATCACAAAATAAATTTTTTGGGTTTAGTGTTTCTTTAAGAAAATAAATTAGCACTTACCTCAATAAATCTGCCTAGCAGCAAGGCAGCTCACTAGGCAGCTCACTAGGTTTGGAGAGGTATTTCCTTCACATTGACCTGCAAAAAATAATAATAAGGGCAGCAACTTTTATTTAAATATGAGGGAGGCGCGGTGAGAATTATGTCCCACAAGTTCCCTTTGCTTAAAAGCCACCAATGCTCTACTGAAGAGACTGAAATGGACTACACCCTGGAGTAAAAACAGCACAAACTTGTACTGCAAATAAAATAATAAAATCTTGATTGAAGAATCTTTCCAGCACCTAACTTTACCACTTCCTTACTCTAACGTAGGCAAAGAATTGTGATATTTAACAGCTTTGCTGTGGTGCTCTTTGCCGCCTCCTGCTGGCCAGGAGGTGAATATCCCAATAGTAATTAGATGATCTGTGGACTCACCATGTTATTAGAAAGAAATACACTTTTCAAATCTGATGACTGTTTACCACTTTGTAACATCACCTTTTCTTTTAATAACACTTATTAAGAATTTGGGCACTGAAGTCCCTAATTGGTTAAGTTTAACAAGCAGAATCCCCCCCCCCCCCTTTTATCCATTATGCATGTCTTCAGCTGTGCATCTGTACGGAGCCTTTGTTGCCTTATTTTGCGCTTCATAATGCACCACACATTCTCAATTTAGAGACAGATCAAGACTGCAGGCAGGCCATGCTAGCACCTGCACTCCGGGCAAAATGAGGTTTGGCATTGTCCTGCTGGTCGTCCCTGGAAAAGACGATGTTTGGATTGCAGCATTTGTTGCTCCAATATGTATACATATCTTTATGTTGCTCCAAAATGTATACATATCTTCCCATCCTTGCTCTTTTTGGAGGCTCTTTATATACTATGATTACACGATTGCCTCACCTGTTTCACATCACCTTCTTATTTCAACTTGTCACATTGGTATTAGTCCTAAATTGTCCCTTGTCCCAACTTTTGTAGAACGTGTTGCAGATTTGTTTCAGATTTGAAATGAGTATATCTTTTAAAAAATAAATTAAATTCACAGAGTAAAACACCAAATAATGTGTTAATAATGTGTTTTCAAAATAGTACAGGGTGAGCTGACTTTTCAAATGTCTTATTTTTTTTGCATTTTCCAACTTTTTTGGAATTTAGGTTGTATAACATATAAATATAATATATAAAAGTTTATGTAGTATTGTCTGAAATACTATTTTTTTTGTTAATAGTGTCAGTATTGTGGTATGTATTGTGAAGGAGTTGATAAAAAGATTTTGATAAGATTGACTGTCACATTCTGATTATATGGTAATTCAGTCACTTTAACATGTTTACCTTTTAGAAATCACTACCCTTTTTTCTCCTATGCTTCTTAAGGCATTTTCTGCCCATTAACAGGTGCTGTGTTAACTAATTATCAGCTAGATTACGAGTTGTGTGTTCATCTTGTAACATTGAAAAAATGGTAATATCAGCGTTAAAACAGCACCGCAGCCATTACATCTCCTTCCTTGCTAACCCGTGCCCTTAACTGTCTTGCTCACATCTCTTCCTGGATGTCCTCTCACTACCTCAAACTAAATCTCTCCAAAAATGAGTTCCTTCTTTTCCCCCCTTCTTCCAAAATCTCCACCCCCATTCTCTCTATAACTGTCGACAAATTCCATTATTACCCCTACCCCACATGCCGATGTCTCTGGGTCACATTTGAATCAGATCTTTCTTTCACTCCTCACATTTAGTCCTTGGCTAAAGCCTGCCGCTTCCACCTTAAAACATCTCCAAAATTATCTACAAAACAAGAGAGAGACAGATGCGCCACATGGCCCAATATTGTTTGTTCAACACAATGTATATGATCTAGTCGTGCTAATGCAAACTCACAATTAAGGAAGCACTTCAATCAGTGCAATAGAAGCAGCCTGGGATCAATCACAGTCACCCAGCAGACCGACCTCTAGGATAAAGTGGAGTAATCTGTAGTGGATATATAGAGAGACACAGAGGTGCCTATATGTTTTTACTAGTAAATATAATACTTTATTAAAACACACTTGCTCTTGTGCATTTTGTGGACCAATTTATTTTGGCCCAATTTATTGGACACCTGCTGACTGCTTCCTGTGGGTGACTACATTGATCCCATCCTGCTTGAATAGCATCACTGTAGATGCTATACCAAATGTGAGTATATTACTTTAAACACTGTAATATATCCTGGGTCCAAACTGTACTAGGCCATATAGGCACCTCTGTGTCTCTCTATATATCCACTACAGATTACTCCACTTTATCCTAGAGGTCGGTCTGCTGGGTGACTGTGATTGATCCCAGGCTGCTTCTATTGCACTGATTGAAGTGCTTCCTGAATTGTGAGTTTGCATTAGCACGACTAGATCATATACATTGTGTTGAACAAACAATATTAGGCCATGTGGCGCATCTGTCTCTCTCTTGTTTTGTAGATCATCTTTATGGGATCCTGGCCGGGTTCTTTACAGATTGCTGCCTAAAGACTATTCTATATCAACTCACTCCTTAGAGGCCCTTCAATTGTATTATTCAAATCATTGGAATACTACCAACTGTCTATATTTTGTGTGTGCTATATACATTAATAATTGATTTATAATTTTTGCTTAATTGATTCGTGATATATATATATATATATATATTACTATACTAGGTTGGATATTTGATCACGCTCTAGGGCGCCCCCTATTTTTTAGAAATCTCCAAAATTAGACATTTTGTTACACAAGACACAACTAAGATTTTAATCCACTCTCTCATCCTTTCCCGCATTGATTACTGCAACTCTGTCCTCTCTGGTCTCCCCAGCTGCCGCCTAGTTCCTTTACAATCCATAATGAATGCCTCTGCCAGGCTCATCTTCCTTATGCTTGCTCTTCATCTGCTGCCCCTCTCTGCCAATCCCTTCACTGGCTTCATCTTGCCTCTAGGATTAAACACAAAATTCTCACTCTGACATGCAAAGCCCTCAACTGCACTGCTCTTCCCTATATCTCAGACCTTGTCTCCAGATACTCTCCCTCCCGTCCCCTTCGCTCTGCTCATGACCTCCTACTCTCCTCTCTTTTTACCTCATTACACTCCCATTTACAGGACTTCTCCAGACCGGCTCCCATCTTGTGGAACTCTCTGCCTCGCTCCACAAGACTTTCCCCTTGTTTTGAAAGCTTCAAGAGCACCCAAATAACTCTACTGTTCAGGGATACATATAACCTACACTAACTTTTCTTTATACCAGTTTCTCTCCTCCATTGCTATTCCCCTGAACCCCCTTAGCATGTATGCCTAAGAGCCCTACTGTTTGTAGATCACCTTCTTAAGAGCTGACTACAACAGTGCGACTCTTGGCAGGGCCCTCTACCCATTTGATCCCTATAACTGTTTTGTTGTACTCTACCTTTGTTTATAACGCTGCAGAATCTGTTGACGCTCTACATATAACTGATAATAATAATAATAATAATAATAATTACGAGTCTTGTCGGTATAGCTGTACTGCAAGCCTTTTAGCCTGTAATGCATCGTCAATAACGCACTCGTAAAAATTACGTTTTTTTCATGGGATTCCCATAGCACAGCCATTACGAGTTTTGCGTTCTGGCTAAAAAATCTGCGTTACAGCCTAAAATAAGATCCGTACCGCCATCTAAAAGCAGTAGTTATGAGTTTTACGCTACAAAACTGTAACATAAAACTCATAACAAAACTGCTACAAAGTACACTAACACCCATAAACTACCTATTAACCCCTAAACCGAGGCCCTCCCGCATCGCAAACACTATATTAAATTTATTAACCTCTGCTGCACCCGACATCGTCGCCACTTATAAAATTATTAACCCTTATTCTGCCTCTCCCCGACATCATCAGCACTACAATAAAGTTAATAACCCCTAAACTGCCACCCTCCCACATCGCAAACACTATTTGAATATTATTAACCCCTAATCTGTCGTCCGCCCACATCGCCCCCACTATACTAAATTAAGCCCTACTCCGCCGCCACTATAATAAACCTATTAACCCCTAAACCGCAAGCCCCCCACAACAAAATATACTAAACTATTAACCCCTAAACCGAAAGCCCCCCACATCGCAATAAACTAATTTAAACTAGTAACCCCTAAACTTAATGCCCCGCTAACTTTATATTAAAATTAAAATTTCCCTATCTTAAATTAAATTAAAACTTACCTGTCAAATTAAAAAAACTAAGTTTAAACTAACAATTAAACTAATATAATTATTAAAATAAAATTTAACTAACTACCAATTAAATTAAACTAAACTACACATTAAAAAATCCTAACACTACTCTAAAAATTACAAAGTATCTAATTACAAAAAATAAAAAAGACTAAATTACAAAAAATAACAAACACTAAAGTATGAAAAATAACAAACAAAATTATCAAAAATAAAAAAGAATTACACCTAATTTAATAGCCCTTAAAAATAAAAAAGCCCACCCAAAATAATAAAAAAAAAACCCAGTCTACAATAAACTACCAATGGCCCTTAAAAGGGCCTTTTGTAAGGCATTGCCCTAAGTAAAACAGCTCTTTTACCTGTAAAAAAAAATACAAAGACCCCCCAAACAGTAAACTCCACAGTATCCACAGTAAAATCCATCTTGGATCGCGTACCTTGCATTTAAGATTCAGTGTACCGGGGCGACCATATGAAGAGGATGCTCGGCGCCGGATGTCTTCAGGATGGACCTGCTCCGTGCCACCGGGATCAAGATAGAGGATGCCACCTGGATGAAGATTGAAGAGGGCACCTGGATGAAGACTTCTCGCCGCCTGGATGAAGATCGTTCAAGCAGGACTTCAAAAACTGTAAGTGGATCTTCAGGGGTTAGTGATTTTTTTAAGGGTTTTTTGGGTGTTTTTTTTTTAGTTTAGGGTTTGGGCATGTAAAAGAGCTAAATGCCCTTTTAAGGGCAATACCCATCCATATGCCCTTTTCAGGGCAATGTGTAGATTAGGTTTTTTTAGAGATTTTTTTATTTTGTGGGTTTGGGGGGTGGGGGTTTGTAATGATAGTGGGTATTTGTATTTTTATTTCACAAAATAAGCTAATATCTTTAGGGCAATGCCCTACAAAAGGCCCTTTTAAGGGCCATTGGTAGTTTATTCTAGATTAGTTTTTTTTATTTTGGGGTGGATTTATTTTTTAATGGGTATTAGAACAGGAAAATGTTTTATTATTTTTGATAATTTGTTTGTTATTTTGTGTAATTTTATTTTTAGCAGGTGTTTTTTTTGTAGCAAAAGAGCTGTTGAACTTAGGGCAATGCCCTACAAAAAGCCCTTTTAAGGGCCCCCCGAAAGGTACTTTGAAGGGCCCTTGGTAGTTTGGGGGGTGGGGGTTTGTATACTGTTAGGGGGTGTTTATTTGTTTTTGTAGCAAAATAGCTGTTTAACTTAGGGCAATGCCCTACAAAAGGCCCTTTTTTAGGGCCCCCAAAAGGCCCTTTTAAGGGCCCTTGGTAGTTTATTCTAGATTAGGCTTTTTTGGGGGGGGGGTTTGTAATGGAAGGTTTTTTTATTTTTTGTGATTTTAGTGTTTTTTATTTTTTGTAATGTTAGGTTTTAGTGTAAGGCAGGTTAGGTTTTATTTCACAGGTAAGTTTGTATTTATTTTATCTAGGTAGTTAGTAAATAGTTAATAACTATTTACTAACTAGTCTACCTAGTTAAAATAAATACAAACTTACCTGTGAAATAAAAATAAAACCTAAGCTAGCTACAATATAACTATTAGTTATATTGTAGCTAGCTTACGGCTAGATTTAGAGCTTTGTCGGTAAGGACCCGCGTAGCTAACGCTGGCTTTTTTCTGGCCGCACCATAAAAATAACTCTGGTATTGAGAGTCCACATAAAGGCTGCGTTAGGCTCCAAAAAAGAAGCGTAGAGCATATTTAACGCAGCTTCAACTCTCGATACCAGAGTTGCTTACGGACGCGGCCAGCCTCAAAAACGTGCTCGTGCACGATTCCCCCATAGGAAACAATGGGGCTGTTTGAGCTGAAAAAAAACCTAACACCTGCAAAAAAGCCGCGTTCAGCTCCTAACGCAGCCCCATTGTTTGCTATGGGGAAACACTTCCTACGTCTGCACCTAACACCCTAACATGTACCCCGAGTCTAAACACCCCTAGCCTTACACTTATTAACCCCTAATCTGCTGCCCCCGCTATCGCTGACCCCTGCATATTATTTTTAACCCCTAATCTGCCGCTCCGTAAACCGCCGCTACTTACATTATCCTTATGTACCCCTAATCTGCTGCCCCTAACACCGCCGACCCCTATATTATATTTATTAACCCTAATCTGCCCCCCACAACGTCGCCTCCACCTGGCTACACTTATTAACCCCTAATCTGCCGAGCGGACCGCACCGCTATCATAATAAAGTTATTAACCCCTAATCCGCCTCACTAACCCTATAATAAATAGTATTAACCCCTAATCTGCCCTCCCTAACATCGCCGACACCTAACTTCAATTATTAACCCCTAATCTGCCGACTGGAGCTCACCGCTATTCTAATAAATGTATTAACCCCTAAAGCTAAGTCTAACCCTAACACTAACACCCACCTAACTTAAATATAATTTAAATCTAACGAAATTAATTAACTCTTATTAAATAAATTATTCCTATTTAAAGCTAAATACTTACCTGTAAAATAAATCCTAATATAGCTACAATATAAATTATAATTATATTATAGCTATTTTAGGATTAATATTTATTTTACAGGTAACTTTGTATTTATTTTAACCAGGTACAATAGCTATTAAATAGTTAAGAACTATTTAATAGCTAAAATAGTTAAAATAATTACAAAATTACCTGTAAAATAAATCCTAACCTAAGTTACAATTAAACCTAACACTATACTATCATTAAATTAATTAAATAAAATACCTACAATTACCTACAATTAAACCTAACACTACACTATCAATACATTAATGAAATACAATACCTACAAATAACTACAATGAAATAAACTAACTAAAGTACAAAAAATAAAAAAGAACTAAGTTACAAAAAATAAAAATATATTTACAAACATAAGAAAAATATTACAACAATTTTAAACTAATTACACCTACTCTAAGTCCCCTAATAAAATAACAAAGACCCCCAAAATAAAAGGTAGGAATATTCTGATTGGCTGATGGAATCAGCCAATCAGAATCAAGTTCAATCCGATTGGCTGATCCAATCAGCCAATCAGATTGAGCTTACATTCTATTGGCTGATTGGAACAGCCAATAGAATGCGAGCTCAATCTGATTGGCTGATTGGATCAGCCAATCGGATTGAACTTGATTCTGATTGGCTGATTCCATCAGCCAATAAGAATATTCCTACCTTAATTCCGATTGGCTGATAGAATCCTATCAGCCAATCGGAATTCGAGGGACGCCATCTTTGATGACGTCCCTTAAAGGAACCGTCATTCTTCAGTTGGACGTCGCCGGATGAAGATGGGTCCGCGGTGGAGGTCTTCAGGATGGAGCCGGTCCTCATCGGATGATAGAAGATGCCGCTTGGAAGATGATGGTTGCCGGTCCGGATCTACTCTTCTTCCCGGATAGGATGAAGACTTTGGAGCCTCTTCTGGACCTCTTCAGCCACCGGATGATGGATCGCCAGCCCCCGCTTGGGTTGGATGAAGATTTTGGAGCCAGGACCGATCGGTGATACCCGGTGAGGTAAGACAAGGTAGGATGATCTTCAGGGGCTTAGTGTTAGGTTTATTTAAGGGGGGTTTGGGTTAGATTAGGGGTATGTGGGTGGTGGGTTGTAATGTTGGGGGGGGGGTATTGTATGTTTTTTTTACAGGCAAAAGAGCTGAACTTCTTGTGGCATGCCCCGCAAAGGGCCCTGTTCAGGGCTGGCAAGGTAAAAGAGCTTTGAACTTTAGTAATTTAGAATAGGGTAGGGCATTTTTTATTTTGGGGGTCTTTGTTATTTTATTAGGGGGCTTAGAGTAGGTGTAATTAGTTTAAAATTGTTGTAATATTTTTCTTATGTTTGTAAATATATTTTTATTTTTTGTAACTTAGTTCTTTTTTATTTTTTGTACTTTAGTTAGTTTATTTCATTGTAGTTATTTGTAGGTAGTTTATTTAATTAATGCATTGATAGTGTAGTGTTAGGTTTAATTGTAGGTAATTGTAGGTATTTTATTTAATTAATTTATTGATAGTGTAGTGTTAGGTGTAACTTAGGTTAGGATTTATTTTACAGGTAAATTTGTAATTATTTTGAACTATTTTAGCTATTAAATAGTTCTTAACTATTTAATAGCTATTGTACCTAGTTAAAATAAATACAAAGTTACCTGTAAAATAAATATTAATCCTAAAATAGGTTAATACTATTTATTATAGGGTTAGTGAGGCGGATTAGGGGTTAATAACTTTATTATAGTAGCGGTGCGGTCCGCTCGGCAGATTAGGGGTTAATAAGTGTAGGCAGGTGGAGGCGGTGTTGAGGGGGGCAGATTAGGGGTTAATAAATATAATATAGGGGTCGGCGGTGTTAGGGGCAGCAGATTAGGGGTACATAAGGATAACTTAAGTAGCTGCGCTTTGCGGTCGGCAGATTGGGGGTTAATTATTGTAGGTAGCTGGCGGCGACGTTGTGGGGGGCAGATTAGGGGTTAATAAATATAATATAGGGGTTGGCGGTGTTAGGGGCAGCAGATTAGGGGTACATAAGGATAACGTAGGTGGCGGTCGGCAGATTAGGGGTTAAAAATTTTAATCGAGTGGCGGCGATGTGGGGGGACCTCGTTTTAGGGGTACATAGGTAGTTTATGGGTGTTAGTGTATTTTAGAGCACAGTAGTTAAGAGCTTTATGAACCGGCGTTAGCCCAGAAAGCTCTTAACTACTGACTTTTTTCTGCGGCTGGAGTTTGGTCGTTAGATTTCTAACGCTCACTTCAGACACAACTCTAAATACCGGAGTTAGAAAAATCCCATTGAAAAGATAGGATACGCAATTGACGTAAGGGGATCTGCGGTATGGAAAAGTCGCGGCTGAAAAGTGAGCGTTAGACCCTTTTTGACTGACTCCAAATACCGGAGGTAGCCTAAAACCAGCGTTAGGAGCCTCTAACGCTGGTTTTCACGGCTACCGCCAAACTCCAAATCTAGGCCTTAGATTTTATTTCACAGGTAAGAATATATTTAGTTTTAAATAGGTATTATTTAGTTAATAATTGTAAGTTTAATTTAGCTCTATTGCAAATATGTTAAAGTTAGGGGGTGTTAGGGCTAGGGCTACGGTTAGGTTTAGGGGTAGGTGTAGGGGTTAATAGTTTAATTTAGGTTTTTGCGATGTGGGGGGCTGGCGGTTTAGGGGGTCAATAGGTTTATTTAGTGGTAGTGATGTGGGAGACTAGAGGTTTAGGGGTTAATAACTTTATTTAGTTGCGGCAATGTCGGGGAGCAGCGGAATAGGGGTTAATAAATTTAATATAGTGGCGGTGATGTTCGGGTGCGGCCAAATAGGGGTTAATAACTTTAGTATAGTGGTGGGGATATCGGGAGCGGCAGATTAGGGGTTAATAGCATTATGTAGGTGTCTGCGATGTTGGTGGGGGGCAGATAAGGGGTGTTTAGACTCTGGGTTTATGTTAGGGTGTTTTTTAAAAACGCAAATTTCTTTTTCCCCATAGACATCAATGGGGCTGCGTTACGGAGGTTTTCTTTCCGCAATCGCAGGTGTTAGACTTTTTTCTGACCCATTCTCCCCATTGATATCTATCGGGAAAGTGTGCACGAGCATGACAAAAAAGCGCTTGTTTTGTGTGTGGTATGGAGCTTAAAAACCTCATATCGCATGCACAAGCCGGGTTTTGAAAAACTTGTAATGGTTGTGCTATAGGGGGTTAAATAACGCAACTTTTCTTGCATTTGTTAATTTCTGCATACTGCATATTAAACCTGTGTCTGCTGACAGATTTCCATAAAAGGACTTTTACTAATTCTTCCAACCTATCTTCAATGTTGGATTACCGCCTTAGGGCTAGATTGCAAATAGTGAGCAAAATGATCACACTCCTGCAAATGGGCTGAGTGATGCCTCCTCCCCTATAGGTGTATTTTTGAGGTTTATGTACTGTCAGGTCTACCTAGCTAGTTCATTAACTCTGCTGCCATCTGCTACCACTCCTGCTCCTGCCCTCCTTGCTCTGTGATGGTCATAATCTGTCAATGCCTAACTTTCAGGGTAATGCTGGCCGCTCTGTCCAAGGGACTATAAACACATTTTTGTTATCCTTCCTTGGTGGTGTATTTTTGGGGTTTTATGTACTATATTATTTGTATTAATATTACTTAGTCTGGTTACTCTGCTTTCTGCTGCTGTCTCTTCTGCTCATACCATTCTCTGAGTTGAGTCTACAAGGAGATCTATTGACTACAACCTTGTAAGGGGGAAGGAGTGTGAGCAAGTGAGGAACGTGCGTACTTCAGCATGAAGGATTTGAAAAAAAATAAAAATTTAAATAATAAGAATAAAATGTATGGAAAGGTTGAAGTGGTGCTTTTAATTCCAATCCATTGGTTGAACTCTCTTTGTAAAACTTGTTCTAGTTCCTGTATGTTTTCTTGTCCTAGCTAGCAATCATTGTGTGGATTGTTTGGATTTGCTATCAGTAAACATAAAAATTAAAACTATGTGCAGAATTATCTAATATTAACTTAGCGATACCTGCAAAGTATAAAGAATTTTAGGAGATTTAAGCCTGCAAAGTGATACTTACTCTCCATTCTTTACCAGCATATTCCTATCATAGTATGTCCAATAGCACCATTGAACTAAATGTGCTGCACTCCAGTGCTGGCTAAAACTATTGGTGTCAGGGTCAGAATAGGCTGGCAAAGACTGGAAGGTAAGTATAAATTTGCAGGCTTAAAACTCACAAAATTCTTTATATGTTGCAGGTATTGCTAAGTCAATGTTACATAATTCTGCACAGAGTTATCTTAATATTTGGCTGAACCAAAGGCGCCAATGAACGAAATTCCAAATAAATACTATGAATATTTGTCAGTATTCATTTTCATCTTTAAATTACTTTTAAGGGTTTAAATACTTATCTTAAGCATGCTGGAGAGCCACACTATCCCACTCCTCTTCTTCACAGACCCCAGTCTAATAGGAGGCTTAGCGTGGTGGCTTCAAGGGCCTGCACTAAAGGAAAAGGTCCTTTAATGCAGGCCCTGGGAGCCGCATTGTTAAGCCTTCTATTAGTGTCGCCGGGCTCTGTGAAGAAGATATACATGTTAGCGCACCTCTCCAGCAAGCTATAGGTAAGTATCAGCTACTGGGGAACTTTTTCACCGGTAGCTTAAGAGCATTTACATTTGTTTAATGAAAACAAATATAAATGTTTTACAAATATTGATGTATTAATTTCATTTAAATACTAAACTCATTGTAAAAGCAAGTAAATTGCTATTTAAACATTTAAGAATAATTTGTATTTGCTGCAAACTGAGACTTCATATTAGCCCCAGGTGTTCTCAGCTAACCTCTCTATCCTGTAAAGTTCTGTACCCCAGAGAGCTTCATTACTTTCTATGGAAGGCATCTCTAATCTCTCTAGGACTTCCAGGTTCCTACATTTTTCTTAGGGAATTCAATGAGTTGAGCACCTGGGAAGGCTGAACTATAACTTCTCCCCGAAACTAGGGAATCTTTGCTTACTGGGCCCATAGGTAGTAATGAAGCTCTCTAGGAAACTGAAGCTGTCATTTATTTAGTTTTATTTTAAATAGAACAAATAAAATGTGCAATTAAATTGTAAAAGATATTACACAGTTTAGTCTAATTTGTTAAAGTTAAACAGAAACTGTTGATGCATAATCAAAATGTGTAAAATCGCAATCCTAAAAACACTGTATATATAATACATTTATAAAGTGAAAAACTTAATTGTTTGCCAAATTTTATAATTCAAAGGAAACTAGGCTTTAAAAAGCTTATTTTTCCTATTTTATACCTAGATGAGCGTGTTTTAAGTGTTTTGAGAGTTCAATGGAAACTGTAAGTTTGGGCTATTTAGCTTCTATTATTTTCTTTTGGAAGCATAAGAAAAAAGCAGCCAGACCCCAGCTCCCAATAATGATGGAACACACTCCATCAGAAACTGTCAATAAGCGTAATGACTTCCAACAGCAACTTTTATATTTTGCGATCTCACGCAAAACCATTTATGGTTCAATGGAAGCAAGCCATAAACTGGTATTTTCTACATGGTTGACAATTTGTAAACTTTGAATTATGATTCACATATCTACTTTAATGCTAGATGAAATGCAATCAGATGGCTGACAGTTTAGTCAGTCGGTGCCTGTTTATATATATATGTGAATCTTTGACACATACAAATTTACACACTAGTAAACATATTTAAGTCCACATTACACTGCATGCCTAAGCACCAATATTTACTTCCAATGTCAGTCAAAACCTGCATGTCTGAGAAAGCTGAGGTGTGGTTCTTCCTTATAGGGATTTGATCTTGGGTCTTCCTGTTTTGGGATCTGTGCTCAGTCCTGTATTATCCCTTTGTGCCACTGGTGACATATTTTTCAAGCTAATTCCCTGAGGCTTTCTGCTTACTCTTGCTCGCTTTCTAGCTCTGGTTTTCTCAGTCTACTTAAATCTGTTTGGCTAGCCGCTCCCTGCAATGACATTGATTTAAAGTTTTCAATTGTGTCGCTGTATGGTTGTTGCAAGCTTCCTGTTTATTTTCTTGAATTCTGGTTCAGTCTGGTACCTGATTACTCCTTGGATTTTCCCTTATGTTTTGTTGCTTATGTGGACTGTTTTGATACCTAACCTCTTTTTACACAGTTCTTGCCCTGCCTTTGCTGGTCATTTCTGTACTGCTACTGCCACTTTGACCCTGGCGACCTAATAGTTACACTATCTGTTGTTTTTGCACTACATCCAGAAACCTGTATCCTTCAGCCTGCTCCTGTGGTACTAGCATACTGTCCTTTATTCCAGAAGTACCAGTAACCTGTCTCCTTGAGCTTGCTTCTGTGGTACTAGTATCTTGCCCTGCATTCTAGAGGTACCAGTATTCTGTCTCCTTCAGCCTGCTCCTGCAGTACCATTATTCTGTTCTTTATTCCAGAGGTACCAGTATACTCTCTCCTTCAGCCTGCTCCTGCATAACAGTATCCTGCCCACCCTTCCAGAGGTACCAGTATCCTGCTTTTTGTGTTTAAATGATTTTTATTGAAAATAGGTACACTGATAAACAAGCAATATGGGTACATTTCTTATATCAACATTAAAGTAACAATTCAATAGAACAGTAACCTTCAATAATCAGAGACCTAGTTTTTAGGAATTTTTAAAGATTAGCTAAAAGTAGCGGTGAGTCACAACAGGACAAACCTAGGAGAGGGTAGTCAAGAGGGGGTGCAAGAAGAAATGTGGATGGGGGAATGGGATAAGGCTTGGGGTAAGAGGGTTTAAAGGAAAGGGTGAAGGGTATTATCCCATCTGGTTTGGCGTATCACTTGTGCTGGAGGGTTATGATTATGTCGCAAAGGTCCCAAGGGTGGGATGATATATGATTGTTAATTCTAAAGGAAAGTTGTGGAATAAGCCTATTAAGTAAGGTCATGAAACCCCTGTTCCCATATAAATTGAATGTTAGATATCATATCTTGTTTACCTAGATAGCAGTAATGCATATTTTCTAGTGTAAGAATGTGGCTTACTTCAGATTGCCATTGGGCGACCGTGGGTATCTCTTGTGTTTTCCACAGTCGGGGAATTAATCTCTTAGCACACGATAGCATTAATAAAAGCAATTTCTTGCGGTAGACACATGTGAGCTTAGGAATGTGACTAAGGAGAATGATTTGTGGAGATAGTGTAATGTTAGTGCCCAGGAGATTAGATATGTGCCTCTCTACTTGGTTCCAAAAGTTATTTAGGAGAGGGCAAGACCACCAGATATGGATGATGGTACCCTCTTCTCCACATCTCCTCCAGCAGTTGGAGGAGGCGGTAGGGTATATAATCCTCAAGCGTTGCGGGGTTAAATACCACCGAGCTAGTATTTTGTCATTTAGTTCGGAAATGGTCAAGGAAATGGAAGAGGAGTGTGTATAACAGAAGCATCGTCTCCAAGTCTCTACGTCTAGGTCAGTGTGAAGCTCGTCTGTCCATCTCTTTAAGTATGTTGGCTTTTTCTCAGGGAAAGAGCCTCTAAGGATTTTGTATATCATGGATAGATGTGCTTTACCTATCATTGGGTTGGTGCATAACTGTTCAAAAGCAGTTAAGGGTCTCAGTATCGTTTCTTTATAAGGGCTGTGATTAATGGCGTGTCTGATCTGTAAATAAGAGTACCAGCAGTGAAAGGGTGATCCCAGCTCTTCGTTAAGCGTGACTCTGTCCTTCACGCCTGAGGGGGTGGTTATTAAGTATATTGGTAAGGCCGTAAGGAGTTTGTTAGCAGGGGTATGTGTAAAGCGGCTATGTTTGAGAAATAGGTGGTACTGAAGTAAAGGGGTTAAAGGAGATATTATTGTGGAAACTCCTTTTGTATGTGTTAGTACATCATCCCATATAGCCAAGGTGGTTTTAATATAATCGTTGAGTTGTATGACTTGCGGTCTAGAGTCCTTGGGTATCCAGGGCAAGTCTCTCATGTGGTTAACTCGAGATAAATAACTTTCCATTTGTATCCAAATCTTTGAGGGGTCGGCGTGGTTCCATGCCACGACTCTAGTCAGATGTGTAGCTTTGTAATAATTAAGTAAATTAGGGACCCCCAGCCCCCCGTCCTCCTTACTCAAGTACATAGTGTGTTGAGCTATTCTAGGATGTTTGTATGACCAAATAAAGGAATTAATCAATTTTTGTTGTTTATGAAGAAAAGGTTTCGGTATGGCCATGGGTAGGGTTTGAAAAAGATATAGATATTTAGGTAGTATCATCATTTTCACTGTGTTTATCCGTCCAAGCCAGGATAAATGTCCCTGTCTATGCCAATTTTCCAATAAAGTTTTTATGTTATTTTGAAGGTTAATGAAATTATCGGGAAATAATTTATGTATATCTTTGGGGATCGTTAAGCCTAAGTATTTGAGTTTATCGACTAATAGAAATTTTGTGTGTTGAGTTATACTGAGGATTTCTTGGGGAGTTAAATTAATCAGCATAATCCCCGATTTCTCCATATTAATGGTGAAGTTGGAGATTTGTTTATAGTTTTCTAGTATTTGTATTAGGGCAGGTAGAGAAGTAGTCGGGGACCTCAAGGTAAAGATCACATTATCCGCAAACAAGAGGCATTTTTGGGTTACATCCCCAAATTTGAGGCCTTGGATTTGTTGGCAGCTCCTAATTTGTAATGCTAATACTTCGACTGTGAGAGCAAATAATAGGGGTGAGAGTGGGCAACCTTGACGGGTCCCATTGGAAATGGGGAAAGGTTGAGAGATAGTATTATTTACTTTAACCTTTGCGCTCGGATTGTGGTAGAGTGCCTTTATTCTATTGATGAATAGCTCAGAGAAGCCGAATTTTGACAGCGTGGACCACATAAATTGCCAGTCCACCCTGTCAAATGCTTTCTCAGCATCTGTAGATAGTAGGGTAAGTGGTGAAAGGTCGTGATGTGCGCATTGCAGTGAGTGGATCAGTCTGGTTGTATTGTCCTTGGCTTCCCATCCTTTAATGAAGCCCACCTGGTCAGGGTGGATAATATCAGGTAATATCAAATTCAAGCGATTGGCTAATATTTTAGCGTATATTTTCATGTCTATATTTATAAGTGAAATTGGTCTATAATTGCTGACCGAATCTGTAGATTTGCCTGGTTTTGGAATAACTGTTATCACTGCTTCTAGAAGGGAGCCAGAGAGAACAACACCACGGTCGATGTCGGTATAGAGTGATAAAAGATGAGGGTTAATCTGATGTTGTAAAAGTTGATAAAATTTCGTCGTGAGACCGTCTGGGCCCGGGGATTTGCCATTTGGTAACGATTTTATAACTGAACTAATGTCTTGGAGGGTAATGGGGGAATCTAAAAATTGTTTGTTCTCCTCCGTAATAGAAGGTATGTCTACAGTAGCTAAGTACGAATTTAAATGTTCCTTCTTATTCTGAGATGAGGTATCTACTATATTGTATAGATTCTTATAGTAGGAAACAAATGAGTCAACAATTTCTTCATTAGTGTGGGTGGTTTCACCAGTGGGTCGCCGAATTGTCCTAATGAAGTTGGAGATCTGGCAAGTAGACGACCAGCTTTGTTGCTTTCTACAAAAAATTTGGTTTTGGTGGTCAGTGCTCTCATATGGGCTTTTTGTACTAGAAATCTATTAAGGGCCTCTCTTGCTGCAGTCATACTGACGAGTTTAGAAGTAGAAGATGGGTCTGTTTTAAGTGCAGCTTCACAAGTCGTCAGATCATTAGTTAGGGAGGTGAATTGGGCGGTATGTAGTTTGCGCTGTGTTGCGTTATGTTTTATTATGACCCCCCTTATGTAACATTTATAGGCCTCCCAATTGTTTGCGGACGACGTGTCCTCCAGTCGGTTGAAGGCAAAGAATTCATCTGTGAATTTTTTAAGGTCGTCAACTATTGTTTGGTCAGTTAGTAGGTGGTCATTGAGGCTCCAGTTGTACGTAGTGTGAGGTTTACTAGCCCACTTGAAATTGGTAGAAACCATACTGTGATCGGACCAAGAAGTGTGAGTTATTTTTGAATGAACCAGGGCTGAGAGAAGAGTTTGATCACATAGGATGTAATCTAGCCTAGAATATGTGTGCTGTGGGTGCGAGAAGAAGGTGTAGTCCTTCCTATCAGCGTGTACCATTCTCCAAGTATCAAACAGATTGATAGCTCGTAAGGCCATACAGTTGGATTTAAGGGTGTTATTACGCAGATATGATTTCCCACTAGATGTGTCCAGAATTGGATTCATAGGGAAGTTGAAGTCTCCACCAACAATAATCGGACCTTTGGCTATATCTAGTATTGCGTTGGTTAGATGCTTAAAGAAATGGGGTGTGGGTCTATTCGGGGCATAGATATTTACCAGAGTAATAGGAGCGCCATAGCACAACCCAACCAGAATTAAGATTCTGCCTTCACTATCTGAATATTTTTGTAGTAATTCGAAGGGAAAGCTGCGTCTAAATGAAATACTGACTCCATTTTTCCTATGTGTACCTGAGCTACAAAAGTGTTAATCGAAATATCTCCTAGATAGAATTGGTTCACGATTTTTCTTAAAATGTGTTTCTTGAGTCATAATGATGTCAATTTTCCGTTTATGGAAATCGTGAAACGCAATAGAGCGTTTTTCCGCTGAGAGGAAGCCTTTAACATTTTGTGTGGCTATGTGTAAAGTCTCTGCCCTGTGGCGTGGGGAGAATGTTGTCATATTATCAAGTGTGTAGATCTTTTGAACCAATCTATATAGAGAAACCAGATGGGATACTGGGGAGGGGTTTTTGTTAAGGGGAACCTGCTGATATAGTTAGAAGGAGCTGGTAGTGATGGTGTGAGTAATCAGGTGGGAACAAACAAGATAAGAAGGGATAAAAGGAGGGTTGTGACTATAAAAAACAATATTAGAGCAAATAGCAATAATTAGAACAACAATAATTCAAATAGCAGTAAAATGGAATATAATTTCTAAAAAACTTAGATATAAGTGTATGATAGAATTGTAATTTTTAAATTCTATTTTGGGAGCTATTTTTACAGGCCGGGTGTTAGTGCGGTATAAGGTGAAATATAAGTTATTTATTGTGATATGGTACTTATTTAGCAGTGAGGAGTATGTGTCTCGTGGAGATTGTCTGATTCGAGATCTGTTACCAATTTTAAGGTGTCGTATACAGTGGTGAGAAGATGGCATTAGGCTTGTCATATGACAGTGATACAATTGTTTGTTATACTAGAGTGGGCGGCTGTATAATGTGTTATTGTGCCTCTCTGTATAAGTCAAAAATTCGGTCTCTACTAGGGAGTCACTGAAAGTCACAGATTTATAACGGGTAGTATGACTATGACCCCAACTACAGTAAGATATACCGCCACATTTAGCTATGGGTCCGTAATTATAGTTACAAAAGAGTTGTATATGTAGTGTATAATCTAAATGCTGTATGATTGTGTCAAAACGTAATCAACTTTGAACAACAACAGTGAGTTAAACTCCATACACAACCTAGCAGAACACTATATAATAGGAATACAATGTCCACACAACATGTATGAGATGCAGGCTCCGCAGGATATAACTCAGTTCTTTTCTCTGTCCCCTTTGGTTGTGTGCAAGGGTAAATAAATATTCTGAGTTCTAGCACAAATAGTCCCAGTACATTTGGCAGAGTGTGGAGAACAGCTCAACATCAAGAAAATAACAAATACAGAAAACATATGGAAAAACATTTGGTTATCTATAGATCTATAACTTGAGATCACTATAAAAAGGATATTGAGAGGCTCGTCTTCAAAGCTCAGGATCGGCTATATAGGACAAGTAAGGGAAAAGAAGAAAATGGTGTTAAAATAACATGGTATGATTACTCATCTGACAGAGTCCGTGTCCATGGTATCCATAATGTCCATGTTAGTGGAGGAGATTTGTCTTCTTTTATTCTGACTGGAAATGGTATCTGGACCTGGTCTTCTTTGAGGCAAAGGGTTAGGAAATCTATTTTGTTGCTTATGGGGCGAGTGAGGAGTAGTTTCAACTGGCATAGAGATATTTAAGATGTTGCAAAATCTGCTAATGTCAGATGGTGAGGAGCACTCTGTTTTCTTCACATTTTTCATGACAATAACAGATGTAGGAAAGCCCCACCTGTAAGGGATGCGGAGTGTACGAAGATGAGATGTTAAGGGTTGGAAGTCGCGTCTCTTTTGTAGTGTCCTAAGAGATAAATCCTGGTTAATTTGGATCTTATGGTCCTGAAAATGAATAACTTGCCTTTTCCTGGCAGCATTGTATATTTCCTCCTTTTGTCTATAGTTCTGAAAGTGTACTACAATGTCTCTTGGAGGAGAGTCTTCAGAAGGTTTTGGGCGCAGTGCCCTATGGGCTCTATCTAGAGGAATTTCTGAGTTCTCCGGGAGATTATCTCCTAATATGTCAGTAAATAGAGCCTGGAGATATTCACGAATGTCGTTGTTTAAGACTGTTTCTGGTATCCCCCTAAATCGGAGATTCCCTCTTCTGGTGCGATTTTCTAAATCGTCGATTTTGTCTTCCAGTTCTGTGATGTGTTGGGTTTGCTGTACCTGATGAGTTGAAAGATTTGCCAATTTTTGTGCTACAACATACTCATGCTCTTCTAGGGTGTCCACCCTATGACCGAGATCGTTGATTTCTTTTTTCAAGTCAGCACATTCATCCTTGATGCATGTCTTGACCTGTTCGATTAAGGCTGCTATGGCTTTGTAGGTTATTGGTGTGTCATCTTCTTGGGTCAGAGTCGTGGCTGCAGTTTCATTAATTATAGATGAGCTACTGTCTTGATCTTTTTCGATGTTAGTCATCTGGGGTTCTGTTGATTTGGCTGTAGATAAGTGGTCTGTTTGTTTAAAAAAGGCGTGTACTGCGCTCTGGTTAGCTTGTGATGATTTTTGTGGTTTATCTTGGCGAGTGTTCTTTCTTTGCGACATATTGTCAAGGGTTGGTAGTAGGCTTTTATAATAATCCTCAGAGATCTCGGTGCACAATGCCCCCGGGGGAGTATACCCTCACAGGGTGATAACGGTAAAAGGGAGCGGGGTATGACCCGCCACAACTTTGTATGGCGGGAAAGGGGGCAGGGGTATGTGCTGAGACGTGCTATAAGAGATACAATGATCTTGGGATTAGATGGCAGAAGTGACCTGTTTTGCAGCCCCTATATAAGGGTGTGTATGCCCAGCTTTTAAGGCGCTTTTTGTGTTCTCTTTTGTTTTACATACCCTGGGTTATAAAGTCAGTGTAGGACAGGCCCAGATTGCGCCTCTAAAGTAGCTAGTAGATTGCAAAATCAGGCAAATATTCATAAGAAAAAAGATTCTTTTCCTAGGACATATCAGTTTTGAAGGTGATGACAGTGTAGATAAAGCTAAGCTAGTGACTGGACAAGCTTTAACATTAGGTCTGCACTCCAAAAATAGGTATAGTAGTGCTCTCAGTAGTGTGAGTAAGCAGGGAGAAAATTTTCATATGCATTAAAGGTGCGTCATTCTCTGTGTCTTTTTATTTTGATATAATTCTTTTCTTTTTTTTTGTCCCATACGTCATGTATATAAGGAGATTATTTGTCAATGGTAATCTCTGCTTTCAGGTATCCCATCAACTTGATAAAGTTAATAACATCATGTAGTACAGTAGCGATGGGTGTTTAATACAGAAGTGCGTTATATGAACGGACCTCAGTTTATCTGCGGGGGTATGTATGTATAGAGATTAGGCAATATTCAGCGGTGCTGAGGTTCCGGTATTAAGGCAAACCAATAAACCGTTTATAAAGTCATTTATAAAATGAGTGCTCACATAGAGTAATAGTAGGCCCAAAGCGATGTGTATAGTGCCTGCGCCTTACCGGACATTTGCTGAGTTAGGCCCGATCTTGGTAGATTATGTAGCCAGTGGAGCTGGTATAGTTGATATCTCTGTGCGTCTTGGTCTTAAGCGCATTCCTTTTCATCCGCATGTAATGCTCCGGCTCTTGCCATGTTCAGCACTGAGAGCCCCGGGATTGGGAATGCCGTGGTGCTTGCTGCGGTGAGGGCCGTAGGCCTGTCGGGTTGTTACGGTCACGTGCTAGGTTAAGAGATGAGCCTTTAAAGATGCCTGCCTGGATACTTAGTACATCTGCAAATCTTTAAAAGCTCACCATAAGTACGGTCATAGTCGCTTTTTTAGCGAAAACACCCGGCCCGTTCACAGAGCTTCACTGAGGTGCGGCCATCATGGTCGGCTGCTCGCTCCGCCCCCCACCAGTATCCTGCTTTATGTTCCAGAGGCACCAGTCTCCAGCCTTGTGCTCCAGGGGTACCAGTGTCCAGCTCTGTATTGGATCCCTGTGTTCCTGAAGCACAAGTCAAAACCCAGTGTTCTTGAGATACCTTTCTTCATAGCATTTAGCCACATAATTGTCCTCCAAGCATGCAGCTCAAGACCCGAGTGCCATTGCTCTAGTGCCAGATCAGTGTCTTCTAATCATTGTCTTGTTAATTCATATTTGACACTAACCAGTATGTTATCAATATACCAAAGGGGAAAAACTGCCACGCACTGGCCAAATGGCATACAGGGAAAATGCCGGTGGGCTAGGCTCTAATGTGTGCCTTGCTGTTATAGACAACCTTCTATTAATATGAATAACAATAGAAAAGCTGTTACAATCTGCCTATTTTGTGAAAGCAGAACGTACATTTTCTATCTTGCTGTTAAACAGAGATGCTCCAGGATGAGAGATCTGGTGTATTATGGCTACCTAGCTGACACAGGTCTAACTGATGTTGACTGCTCTGCCTTTAAATGCCTGGGCCTATTTTTGCTCCCAGTACAGTCCTGGGGAAAAAAGTATCCCCAGCACATTTTAGTAATCATGACTCTAAGCTTGTAACCAGCTCTAATAATATGCTCCACTCACAAGAACCCAGATAAAATGTGAAATCAATGGACAGTGATTTAGTAAGTAGTGAACAAATAATCTAATATAAATTATAACATTGCACCTTGCAAGATATGTATAACAAACCCAAGCCAAAACAAGTAATCTATGCCAAGTTTAACAAATTATGTTAACATCCTAAACTCTGTGTGCATAGAGAAACAATATAAAGTACACTGTACCAAATCCAAATGTTGCTTAGTTTCAACTTTGAGCTCACATATATTCACTATTTGCCAAAAGTATGTGGATAAGCCTACTTATTATTAAAGTTTCAGCTATACCCTTTGCTAGAAGGTGTATACCATGTGGCCATTAAATCTCCTTTAAATGTGGCACTGTCACCTTTGCTATGAGACAATTTGTGAAATGTCCACCCTACTAAATCTGTCCAGGTCAACTGTGAATATGTAATACACTATTTTTGAAATATAGGACATGTAGGTCAAAATGATTTGGACACAAATGTGCATTTATCTTTATTTATTGTCTTATCCACAATGCACCTCAATTAATTGCTTTAGGTAGAAGGTTGAGTTATTTTGAAGATATCCATAAAGGCTTACCCAAGACATTTTCTATTCAGGGAACAGCATAAACTAATAATGTTGCTGCAGTTTGCCATTCAATTTTTGTGCTATTTTACAATTGCACATAAATCTGTCAGCATCCCCTCACTTAGGAAAAATGCTATCCAGAGCTTGGTTGTTATCTAATTATTATTTAATGGAGTTGAGTAATCATCTATCCAGTAATAGACCTATCTAGATAAACAGTGCTTGATTAATAGTTGTAGTGGTTATAATAATGCTGAATAAGGATGTACTTTGTAATTGATTACGATACTAACTAATTTAGTAAGTCAGCATAAATTATTGTTATTATGCTAATGATTAAGAAAAGGCCTCATACAATGCTTGGATATCAACATATTTAAAGTCTTTACTTTAAATATAAATTAGCCCTATAACTGTACACTTTTCTATGCTCTTTCAAATTAAAAAAAACCCAACAATAATAAATGGAAGTCAATTTTTTTTTTTACTGTTCTACTTTATATTGAGCAATGGAATTTGATTTCAAATATTTGCATACAGGCTAGCAACTGAAAATGTATTAATAGTAAATGCATATAAGTATGACTAATATACATTGTAATTAATTTAGGTTAAGATTTTTTTTTTTTTTATAATCTTTATTTAAGCTTTGCCATTCAGAACATAAAGAAAATTACCAAATTCACAACATGGTCACTGTCACACAGGACAGTCAAGATAACAAACATAAAAACTGTCTCAAATGAAATGAAGATAATATAATCAAAACACGGAATGAAACTAAATTTTCAGATGTAGTTTGTCCGTATCCAATGATCCACATCAGCTAACATCATAATGGCTAATATATTATAAGAATATAAACAATACATAAGACACCATAAAACCAAAATAACCATATAACAACACAAACATGACAAAACAAAACAAAACAAAACAAAAGAAAAAAGAGGAGAAAAAAAAAAAGAAAGGGAGCAGAGCCCCCCCCCCCACTGAGTCAAATATACTAGAATATAATGGTTACCTTATGAAGTTTCTATTATCCCCTCTTAATCTATATCACGAGCATTCCTAAGCCAAGTCTCGGGAAATACCTGCAGTATGACCAGCTCAGCAAAACTCACCGAGGTTAGAAAAGGCAATAGGATCTGCTTCTGAAGGCTAGAGGTATAGGATTTAATCACCGGAGCCCAGCCTATCAAAAATTCTCTAATTCTTTTTTCAGATACCTGTTGTATATGAAAGGATTCGAAGATGATATGAGCTTGAATATCCCTTAACACTAAGGAGAGAGAGGGGGGAGTCTTTGATACCCATTTTTTAAAGATATTATATCTCACCGTCAATATAATAGTATTTAAGACCCGCCTAGTAACGCTGGTTCCCTCATCAAAAAAAAGTAACACTACATCTTTAAAAGAAAGGGAAATAGTACTTTCAAATACTCTGTTATACCAATATTGGACCTTCTGCCATAATTGAAAAATTTTAGGACAGGTCCATAACATATGGCTGATATCCGACCGGAAAATAGGAACAGTGTTCACATATAAATAGTTTACCAGGGTAATATTTAGCTAATGTGGCCGGAGCATAATAAAAATTGTTTAATAATTTTAAATGAGATTCTTTCCAGCTCTCTGCAACTGGGTACCTAGCCACTGTCGCCAGACTTTTAGATATTAACTCAAAATCTAAAGCTGGGATATAGCATAACCAGGGTTGAATCAATTTATCCTTCTCTCCTATGCCTTGTTTGGAAAGCATAATATCATATAATAGAGAGATTGATGCGTCACCTCCAATAAATTTTCTGATACAGATCTTGATCTCGGGCCACTCCCATCTTCTGGTCGCATACCAATTTTGAGCGCAAAGAAAGTGGCGGATTTGAAAATAAGCAAATCGGTTTGTACTGGGTAAAGAGAACTTCTCCCTAATGGTCTCCCACGGGAGTATCTGAAGCTCATTATCAAGTAGTTGATACAGATGTTCGAGCCCTCCAGCCAGCCAAACCTGAAAGCATTTTTGATCTATTCCCGGTCGAAAAAGAGGGTTCCCTCTAATAGGTAAATAGTCGGAAAAAGAAGGATCTATTTTAACCATTTTACAAAACTTATGCCATATCACCACTATATTCCTAACTGAGCTAAGGGAGGATACCCTCGTCGGTAAAAGCTTTGGCGGGCAATGTAAAAGCGCAATTAAGGACCAAGGTTTAATCATGTACGATTCCAACTCAAATGTGGACACCAAGTTAGACTGTGCAATCCAATCCAACGCTATTTTAATCAAGGCTGCCCAATTGTATAATTTAATACTGGGCAGAGCTAGGCCTGCCTCCGTGTATTTCTGAGATAGCCTATTGATCGATATTCTGGGTTTCTTAGATTTCCACAAAAACTTCGAAAACCAAGAGGATAAATTCTTCAAGTCCCTATTAAGTATCATAAGCGGTAGATTCTGAAGATAATAAAGAATTTTAGGAAAAATTATAGTTTTAATTAAATTAACCGACGCTGTGAGTGATAAAGGAAAAGCCGCCCAAAGCTTAAGATCCTCCTGAATTTTCTGAAAAAGTGTCCCAAAATTGGCCTGATACCACTGTTTCGGATTTCTGTTAATTTCTAGCCCTAGATATTTAATTGCATTGACATTGCGAAATAATGTAATGGGGCGATCTCTATACTGACGCCCGAGCCACATCAACTCACTTTTTCCCATATTGATCTTATAGCCCGCAAATGTACTAAATAACTTTATCGTGTCAACAACTCTCAGAATGCTAACTGATGTTTCATTCAAAAACAATAAAACATCATCAGCATAGAGGAGAATTTTCAATTTCTGCCCACCCAGCGGAATCCCAGGCAGGACCTCACGCAATCTAATCGCCAGTGGTTCTAAGACAATATTAAACAAGAGAGGCGAGAGAGGACATCCCTGCCTTGTACCTCTTTGCAAGGAGATACCGGGAGAAGTCCTACCATTCACTAGCAAGTAAGACACCGGATTCTGATATATTTTGGAAACAAAATTAAAAAAATTACCCCCAAAACCAAATTTAGTTAAAGTTGCAAAAAGGTGCCTCCACGAGATGCAGTCAAACGCTTTGACCGCATCTAATGTAAGGACCGCTGTGTCCATAAAATTCGACTTCTCTTCCAGTTGCTCTATATTCCAGGTATAATCCACTAAAGTTGTTAATTTTCTTATATTTTTAGAGGAACTACGGGCTGCCATAAAACCCACCTGATCCATATGGATCAACCTATCCAAACATAACACTAGTCTCTGGGCTATAATGGAGACTAAGATTTTATAGTCCGCATTGAGGACTGAAATAGGCCTATAAGAGGACGGATCCTCCGGATTTTTCCCTTTTTTTAGAATCAGGGAGATATTGGCTGCTGCGAATAGAGGGGAAATTGTGTTATCTGACATATAAGAA
The DNA here is from genome assembly GCF_027579735.1 of Bombina bombina. NCBI lineage: Eukaryota > Metazoa > Chordata > Amphibia > Anura > Bombinatoridae > Bombina > Bombina bombina. The sequence continues at coordinate 986,769,448 of NC_069502.1, forward strand.
TTATTAAACAGTCTCTCCAAGATGGGTATAACCTGATCAGATAAACTTTTGTAAAATTCAGATGGAAATCCATCTGGACCTGCCGCTTTGTTGAGTTTAGCGCGTGAAATAGCTTTACTTATTTCTTCTACCGTGACCGGTGCATTTAGCATATCTAATTCTTCTATTTGAATTTTGGGGACAGAAATAGAAGACCAAAATTCCAACTGATTATCTTGATTAAATTCCCCTTCCGAATATAAATGCTGATAAAATCGGAAAAAGGTTCCGGAGATTTCATCAACATCAGAGGTACGTCCATCTTCTGCCTGTATTACTGAGATAAAATTCTTCTTGTTCCTAACTTTAACCAATCTAGCCAGGTGTTTAGCAGAGCTACCATGGATACCCCTAAACCGCAAATTAATTTTTGTCTCCTCTCGCTGATGTTTTTGAAGCAGAAAGGCATCTCTTTCCCTTCTGCTATCTATATACGCGTTCCAATTATCCTTGGAACGGTCCCTGCAGTATTTCTTAAAGCCGTTTCTAACTTGATTGGACAGTTGAATGTCCCTACACCGAGATTTCCTATTCCTTGTGACCATATACCCCTTAATATCTCCCCTTAAAACTGCCTTGGCCGTCTCCCAGAAAACCTCGATTTTGTGCAGGTGCTCAGAATTGAACCCACAGTACTCCTTCCACTTAACTAATAACCAAGACAGAAATCTTGGATCATTATAGAGATACCTCGGGAAGACAAATCTAGGAGATAAAATCTCCCTCCTATCCTGGAAAAAAATATCTAATGAAATGATAGCGTGGTCCGAGACCAAGATCTCACCAATCTCTGCTTCCATTTTAACCGCTGGTAAAGATTCTGCAACCAGAAATAGATCTATACGTGAAAACGTTCTATGGGCTTTGGATTCACATGTGAAGTTCTGGGTGTCCGGGTTCAACCTGCGCCATATATCATGAACCTGTAACTTCTGGCAGAAACGCAAAAATAATTTTGCGATTCTCCTATTCTCTGAAAAATTTCTACCTGTAAGACGATCCAATTCCGGGTGTAAGGTCATATTAAAATCACCTCCAATAACCAAATTTTCTTTCACCAATGGAAACAATTTACACTTCATCTTCTCCCAGAATTTCCTATCGAATTTATTAGGGCCATAAATATTACAGAGAACAAATTTTGTGTTATTTATAGAAATGTGCAAAATAATAAATCTGGCTTCTGGGTCCACTTCTGTGTGAGTAATCCTATAGTCTAAATTCTTATTTATAAGAATCGCTACCCCACATTTCCTACCTCCAGTATTAGAAGTAACCACCTCACCAACCCATTTAAACTTAAGTTTTTTTGCCTCCCGTTCATCTAGGTGGGTTTCCTGCAGGAAAGAAATATCGGGTTTATGTCTAGCTAAGAGTTTTATAATTAACTTGCGTTTAGGGGGGGAAGAAATCCTGCCCACATTCCAAGAAGTTAACTTAAATTCCATATACTACAATATAATAAAAACACTGGAAGACCCGTGGGGGGATGGGAAAAAAAAAAAAGGGGGAAAAAAGGAAAAGGGGAGGGGAGAGGAGGAATGCATATATAATAGAACCTGAAACAAAAGAAATACCTATTTTAGAATACCAATCCTGACTTATATATCCTGGGGTGAGGGAGAATGAACCAAGTCTCATTTATCTTTGAGAAAATATTTCACCTCCCCCGCCTCCGTAAGAACCAGGCGAGCACCTTTGTACTCAACTATTATTTTGGCCGGATAAACCATGCAGTTTCTTAAACAGTTTCATGATTTCAATTTTATCCTGAAAATTCAGCACCTTACATATGCACATCCTACTCCTACTGTGTCCTGTACCTGTATTTTTTTTAGCCCCAATTCTATGAGCTCTCTCAATTACGATCGGTAACATTGATTGTGGGACACCCAGTTTCTGCGGGAGCGTGACTGAAGTAAACTTCAGAAGATCTTCAAATTCTGCTTCTTCCGGGAGACCCACAATTCGAATGTTATTCCATCTCGCCCTATCCTCAAGGTATTCGAGGCGGCCCTGAAGATTGGTAATTTTAATATCCTGTTGGGATATTATATTTCCCTGAGTGCTGACTTGATGTTCCAGGTCAGAGATCCTGTTTTCAGCCTCTTGCATTCTATGTGCGAACTGCAGATAGAGTAGTAATCTCAGTTGAGATAGATCCTAACTCCGTTCTAACTAGGTCGAATTGCGGTGAAAATAACTCAGACAACTGTGAGAATAATGTGTGGGAGTCCACCAAGTTGGTCACAGGTTCTATTGAAGTATCTAGGCTGAGCTCAGAGGCTTTAGTTTTTTTATCCTTAGCTTTGACCGGCATTTTAGGAGAGGACTTCCCTTGCAGGAACTTATCCATATAAGTTTATGTGATAAAAGTGTTGTATAAATAATTAAAAAAATACACGTGAGTGAAAGCGAGAAGTGACAACAAAAAAAAACAAAAAAAAAAAAAGGGAAAAAAAGGAAAACAGTGAAAGTGAAAAGTAAAGACGTGAATATAGGGGAAAGGAAAAACAACCCCAACCCTCCTGTGTTGGATACCAGCGCTTAATAATTGATAAAAAAAAAAAGGCCCACAAGGTGCAAAAACTGAGGGGGAGCCCGTGCCCCTCCTATTTAGGTGAAAATAGGGCCCATGCTTTTTAGGAGTATGCGTCAATGCATACACAGTGTATAGAAAGGGGACCACAACAAAGACCCCATAAGAGAAAAACGTTATATGAATTAGTTAATACAACTGCCGCAAAAATTTAACTCTGACCTGCTCGGCAGAGCCCTCAAAAAATTTTAAGTTAAAAAACAGCCTTTAATACTTGACAAGAAACCACAACTGTGATAGGGGGATGACCTTACTCCTATCCCTTACACAAATAAAGCCTGGCTCAATCTGATAGAATTTTATGCCCTAAAATAGCTATCCATGTGTCTCATATCATAATTAAACAAAACGCATCCTTTGCCAAGAGAAAAGCCGTGATTTAAAGAATACCCTCCTATAAGAAGAATGTACCTGTGAATAAGGAACTAATCATTCTTCACTCTCCAAACAAGGGTTAGAGATAGAAAACACTTTTTTTAAGAAAGTAACAGTACCACAGACATTCATTACCCAAGTGTCAAACTGTCACCTGATCAAAAAAATAACCTTCTAAGATATACAATATAATCGACTGTTTTACAATGAAATTTACTAATAGAAATAACTTAGAGGAAGAACAAGAACTAAACACAAATACTGATAAATGCAAGAGTGACAGTAATGTTATGAGTCCATATATAGCCAGATCAGTTTTTCTCTAGTTATCCAGGCAATATAGATTAAATAGGGCGGTCTCCCACACAGAAAGTTATAGCTCTTTTGCCAAAATGTTTCCTTCCAGAGTTTCCTGCAATTTTATCAGGCAGCGGACCATGTATATTCATAAATTACCCAAGCACACTAGTCCAGCACCATATATCCGAAAAAAATGCAACTTATTTTTGCACTGTACTAGAACCCTGGCTAGGATAGAATGCCAGTGCTGCCAGCCAAGCTCACAGACTACCACTGCCTTTCAGAGCTAAATGGTAAGTATAAGCACAAAGGGACTTTTAAAGAGAGTCAAATGCCTGAGCAAAACCAACCAGGGCAGAAAGAACACACAAAAAAAAATAATAACCAGTTTTCCAGCGGTAATCTTCTTGACAGTCTGAGATCCAGCCGACCCACCTTCTTGAAGGGACTCGACCGCTGCAGATCTTTGTGTTACGGCCACGGCAATATCATAGACACAGCAGGCACGCCGGGGATTGAAAGCAACTGAACGGAGACTGTACTGCTCCACTACTCCTTCCCACGATGCTATGCTCCCACCAGGGGGGGTGTCTGGTACACCGGAACCAAGCCGGACAGTGAAGCCGCTCACCGTGTAATCAGCCGCTTAAGCTGCATTTGTATGTACTTCCACTACTCCTTCCCACGATGTTGTGCTCCCCACCAGGGGGGGTGTCTGGTACACCGGAACCAAGCCGGACAGTGAAGCCGCTCACCGTGTAATCAGCCGCTTAAGCTGCGCTTGTATGTACTTCCACACACGGCTCTTTTAAGGGACATAAAACTCCCAGCTTAGCTCTTATTAAGGGACCGGCCACGGACGTGACCAACTTTCAGCCAAATGGTATCCCCGGGCTCTCCTTCTGGGCACCCCAGCCCAGTGTACAGTTGCACAGAGGAGTTTGCTTCAGGCCCCTATGAGGACAGATTGCCTGGCCGCAGGACCCACTTGATCACCATCATAATCCTCCTACACCCCTTTCCAGGTGCAGCTTACAAAGACAAACAGGAAAAATAACCAACTGGAGAACAGTTGGAGCCGCAACCGGCTGCTGTAGACTTCCCTCTCTCGCGCAGGTCAGACCCCTGCCGAGCGCCACACTCCAGACCTGAGCAAGCTTCCAGGTAAGTGGCGGAGAGCTGGGAGCTGATGGTGACGGCGTCCTCTCACCACACCAGCATGCAGGTAATCTGCACAACTTCTCCCACCGGAAGATCCATCCAGGTTAAGATTTTTAAGCAAACTCAAATATAAACATTTTTTAGACAAATATAATTACACATTTGGTAACATATAGCCAAATTAACAAAATATTTGTGTTTCTTAGCCTATATAACTTCTGTTTCATGGGCTAAGCAATATGTCCGTCTTTGTAAATATGGTAATTTTAAGAATAGTAAAATTGCCTTTTTTAATGATTTGTGGTCACTAGGGTTTCCAGGTGTCCAGTATTTAACCAGACAGTCCAGAATTTGAGAAATACAGTAAAACATATATAAAAATACTAGAAACTTTCTTTCATATGGCATGGAGAGTCTACAAAACATTCTAATTACTAGTGAGATATTCACTCCTGGCCAGCACGAGGCAGCAAAGAGCACCCCAGCAGAGCTTTTAGGTATCACTTCCCTTACCAATAATCCCCAGTCATTCTCTTTGCCTTGATCATGGGAGGATGGCGAAGATGGTGTCTGAAGATTTTAATCCTTTTAATGGGTACTTTTCCCAGCAAACAAGGATTGGGGCTATGCTGTGTCCATTTCAATCTCTTTAGTAAGAGTAATGGTGGCTATTAACATTTAGAAGACAGTGAGGTGTTCTTTGCTTAAAATTCTAACATTAATGCTACCCCTATTATAGAAAGCTAGAGTTGGTTACTCTGTTCTTTCTTTTCTATAAGTCCCTGGTAGAAACTTTGAAGCTGCCACACCTCAGAAAACCACTCCTGCCCCTGACAGAGCAGGATCCACAGGTAAGTGCTTTCCCTTCTAGTTTGAAGGTACTGGCACTATAGGGGTTAAATCCTTGTGGAAAGTATTTGAATCTGTTTTAGGGGCACTGCTTTTTTTTTTTGCTTTTTTTTTTCCAATCAGCTTTATTTGTTATTCAACATGTTACAGATTTGGAGGCGCAGCTCCCAATTTATATATACATGCTGATTCATTTTCAACAATTAAACATTATAAAACCATAGTACAAACCAAAACAATATATATTCATCTAGATCTGGTCCAGTGGACTTATTCAATTAATCTAAGTTTTAGTTGCAGTCCTTAGCTATGTGTAGTGTATGCTCTCAATTTTCCATCTTTACGATGGGCCTTATTTTATTTGATTGTTACGATGTCTAAAGGTAGTATGGTTATGGCTTATTCAATGCGTAAGTGTATTTGTCCCATAATATTCCTATTTCAGCTTATATCTCCATTATTGATTTCGCAAATAGTTCGCCAGCGAATAGTTCCCGGCGAACATAGCATGTTCGCGTTTGCCGCGGCGGGCGAACATAGCATGTTCGCGTTTGCCGCGGCGGGCGAACATATGCGATGTTCGAACCACCCCCTATTCGTCATCATTGAGTAATACTTTGACCCTGTACCTCACAGTCAGCAGGCACATTCCAGCCAATCAGCATCAGACCCTCCCTCCCAGACCCTCCTACCTCCTGTACAGCATCCATTTTAGATTCATTCTGAAGCTGCATTCTTAGGGAGAGGAGGGACAGTGTAGCTGCTGCTGATTAATAGGGAAATCGATAGCTAGGCTAGTGTATTCAGTGTCCTCTACAGTCCTGAAGTACTCATCTGATCTCTGCTGTAAGGACAGCACCCCAAAAAGCCCTTTTTAGGGCTGCTTTTATTTTTTTTCCTGTGTAATCTAATTGCAGTTGCCTGCCTGCCAGCGTGTGTGTCAGGCTCACAGCGTATACTGTGCCCACTTGCCCAGTGCCACCACTCATATCTGGTTTAACAGTAGTGTAGATTTAAAAAAAACAACACTTTTTTGACTGTGTTAAATAATAGCAGTCAGTTTCCTTCACACGTGTGCGTTTCAGTGCCTGCCTGCCAGGGCACAGTGTCACCCCAGTGCAACTCATATCTGGTGTAACAGTAGTGTAGATTTAAAAAAAACAACACTTTTTTGACTGTGTTAAATAATAGCAGTCAGTTTCCTTCACACGTGTGCGTTTCAGTGCCTGCCTGCCAGGGCACAGTGTCACCTCAGTGCAACTCATATCTGGTGTAACAGTAGTGTAGATTTTAAAAAAACAACACTTTTTTGACTGTGTTAAATAATAGCAGTCAGTTTCCTTCACACGTGTGCATTTCAGGGCCTGCCTTTCAGGGCACAGTGTCACCCCAGTGCCACCACTCAAATCTGGTGTAACAGTAGTGTAGATTTAAAAAAAAACAACACTTTTTTGACTGTGTTAAATAATAGCAGTCAGTTTCCTTCACACGTGTGCATTTCAGTGCCTGCCTGCCAGGGCACAGTGTCACCCCAGTGCCACCACTCATATCTGGTGTAACAGTAGTCTACATTTAAAAACAAAATACAATTTTGACTGTAATAGATTGAATAGCAGTTAGTTGTCTGCAAGCGTGTGTGTCAGGCCTATAGCGTCTACTCTGCCAACTTCTGCCAGTGCACAGTGCCACTCATATCTGTTGTCACAGTCTGAGGACATAGCTGACTGGTTAACACAGGACACCCAATCTTCTACAGCTTCCGCTCGGAACCTTGACACACCATCCTCCTCCAGCTTAGCTTTGGGCACCTCTCAAGTTACCACTCGCCCGCCTGCCGCCACCACCAACACTAGCAAAACAACCGCTTCACTTGATCTGTCAGAGGAGTTATTTACACATCAGTCGGAAGAAATTAGTGATATTGATGCGCAACCATTATTGACAGAGGATGTGGATAACAGGGATATGTCTCAGTCAGGCAGCATTACACACATGGACGTATGGTGTGAGGATGATGATGTTGTACCCGCTGCTGCTTCCTTTGCTGAGTTGTCAGATACAAACGAAGAGGTTGATGATGACGATGCGTCCGTGGATGTCACGTGGGTGCCCGCTAGAAGAGAAGAAGAAGAGGGGGACAGTTCAGATGGGGAGACAGAGAGGAGGAGGAGACGAGTTGGAAGGAGGGGGGGTCGTCACAAGGCGCTAGTGGCACAGTCAGACAGCATGCATCGGCACCCTGGGTCAGCCAGACAGCACGCCAATCAATGCATGCTGTTGCCACAACCAGAATGCCGTCATTGCAGAGCTCAGCAGTGTGGCTTTTTTTTTGTGTGTCTGCCTCTGACAACAGCGATGCCATTTGCAACCTGTGCCAAAAGAAACTGAGTCGTGGGAAGTCCAACACCCACCTAGGTACAACTGCTTTGCAAAGGCACATGATCGCACATCACAAACGCCTATGGGAACAACACATGAGTACAAGCAGCAAACAAACTCAAAGCCGCCATCCTCCTCCTGGCCATCTTCAGCCACGTCAACTACTGCTGTCCTCATTGCCCTCTCTCAACGATCCGCCACTCCGTGTCTTGCCTTGAGCAGTTCCTGGTCATCTGCCCACAGTCAGGTGTCTGTCAAGGACATGTTTGAGCGTAAGAAGCCAATGTCACAAAGTCACCCCCTTGCCCGGCATCTGACAGCTGGCTTGACTGAACTCTTAGCCTGCCAGCTTTTACCATACAAGCTGGTGGAGTCTGAGGCGTTCAAAAAATTTGTAGCTATTGGGACACCACAGTGGAAGGTACCTGGCCGAAATTTCTTTAAACAAAAGGCAATCCCCAACCTATACTCGATTGTGCAAAAGGAAGTAATGGCATGTCTGGCACACAGTGTTGGGGCAAGGGTCCATCTGACCACTGATACCTGGTCTGCAAAGCAGGTCAGGGCAGGTATATCACCTACACTGTGCATTGGGTAAACCTGCTGACGGCTGCCAAGCATGGAATGCGTGGCTCTGCAGAGGAGTTGGTGACACCGCCACGACTTGAGGCAGGCCTGCTGCCACCTCCTCTACTCCTCCTACTCCATCCTCTTCCATAACCTCCTCGGCTGAGTCCTCTTCTGCTGCTGCGTCTTGTTCCACATCAACGGCACCCCCCCCAGCTCCCCAGGTACTATTCCACATCCCGGATATGGCAGTGTCACGCCGCTTTGGGGTTGACTTGCCTGAAAGCAGAGAGTCATACCGGACTAGCACTCCTGTCCGCCCTGAATGCACAGGTGGATCAGTGGCTGACTCTGCACCAACTGGAGATCGGCAAAGTGGTTAGTGACAACGGAAGCAATTTTGTGGCGGCATTTAATTTGGGCAAGTGGACACATGTGCCGTGCATGGCACATGTGTGTAATCTGATCGTACAACGCTTTGTGCATAAGTACCCAGGCTTACAGGACGTCCTGAAGCAGGCCAGGAAGGAGTGTGGCCATTTCAGGCGTTCGTACATGGCCATGGCACACTTTTCAGATATCCAGCGGCGAAACAACATGCCAGTGAGGTGCTTGATTTGCGACAGCCCGACACGTTGGAATTCAACACTCCTAATGTTTGACCACCTGATCCAACAAGAAAAAGCCGTTAACGACTATTTGTATGAACGGGTTGCTAGGACAGCCTCTGCGGAGCTGGGATTTTTTTTGCCAAGTTACTGGACGCTCATGCACAATGCCTGTAGGCTCATGCGTCCTTTTGAGGAGGTGACAAACCTAGTCAGTCGCACCGAAGGCACCATCAGTTTACATCATACCATTTGTTTTCTTCCTGGAGCGTGCCCTGCGAAGAGTGCTGGATCAGGCCATAGATGAGCGTGAAGAGGAAGAGTTGTGGTCACCATCACCACCAGAAACAGTCTTATTAGCATCGCTTGCTGGACCTGCAGCAACGCTGTAAGAGGATTGTGAGGAAGAGGAGTCAGAGGAGGAATGTGGCTTTCAGGAGGAGGAGGAAGACCAACCACAACAGGCATCCCAGGGTGCTCGTTGTCACCTATCTGGTACCCGTGGTGTTGTACGTGGCTGGGGGGAAGAAGATACCTTCAGTGAGATCACTGAGGACGAGGAACGGGACATGAGTAGCTCGGCATCCAACCTTGTGCAAATGGAGTCTTTCATGCTGTTGTGCCTGTTGAGGGACCCTCATATAAAAAGGCTGAAGGAGAACGACCTGTACTGGGTGTAAGGTATAAGCATAAAGTGCCTGAAATGTTACCGAATTACCGCAAGTCGGAAAGGATGCAGCAGTTCCAAAATAAATTAAAAAGTATGCTTTACACAGCGTATAAGGGTGATGTCACAGCACAACGGGAATCTAATAGGGGAAGAAGTGAAAGTAATTCTCCTCCTTTCACGACCACGCCGGCAAGGACAGGATGCTTTACAGACGTGTTGTTGATGGAGGACATGCAGAGCTTTTTAAGTCCTACGCATCGCCACAGCCCTTCGGGGTCCACCCTCAGAGAACGACTCGACCAACAGGTAGCAGACTACCTCGCCTTAACTGCAGATATCGACACTCTGAGGAGCGATGAACCCCTTGACTACTGGGTGTGCAGGCTTGACCTGTGGCCTGAGCTATCCCAATTTGCGATAGAACTTCTGGCCTGCCCCGCTTCAAGTGTCCTGTCAGAAAGGACCTTCAGTGCAGCAGGAGGTATTGTCACTGAGAAGAGAAGTTGCCTAGGTCAAAAAAGTCCAGATTACCTCACCTTTATTAAGATGAATGAGGGATGGATCCCGAAAGGACTGAAAGTAGGCGATACATTTGACTAAAAAAGGCCTGATGAGATGAGCTGCCTTGGGCTAAAAATGGTCCACACGCTGCTGTATTTTCTCTCTGAATGCCGGATGACTTGCGTCACTTATACGCCACCAACTATGGTTCAAGCCGCAATGTTTTAGGGCACTTTCTGCCTGGGAAACAATCGTCAATTTTTCTGGCCACTGCTACAGCAGCGGCTGCAACAATACCTAATTTTTCAGCCATGTGTACATGCCTAATTTTTCTGGCCTTTGGTGCTGCACTGTGGCTTCAAAAACCAAACAAAAAAAAAGGCAAATAACAGGGATTAAACTGATAGGAATAATACTACTTAACACACCACTCCTATCTGGTGGCATATTAGATTGCACACGCAGTGCTCCAAATTTGAAGTAGGAGGACCGACCAAGAATCTTTTTCCATCTCCCGGTTCCTAAAATCGATGCCATATACACGTCCCCTGATAGGGGACGTAACAGGGATTAAACTGATAAGAATAGTACTACTTAACACACCACTCCTATCTGGTGGCACATTAGATTGCATGTGCAGTGCCCCAAATTTGAAGTAAGACGACCGACCAAGAATCTTTTTCCATCTCCCGGTTCCTAAAATCGATGCCATATACACGTCCCCTGATAGGGGACGTAACAGGGATTAAACTGATAAGAATAGAACTACTTAACACACCACTCCTATCTGGTGGCACATTAGATTGCACGTGCAGTGCCCCAAATTTGAAGTAGGAGGACTGACCAAGCATCTTTTTCCATCTCCCGGTTCCTAAAATCGATGCCATATACACGTCCCCTGATAGGGGACGTAACAGGGATTAAACTGATAAGAATAGTACTAGTTAACACACCACTCCTATCTGGTGGCACATTAGATTGCACGCGCAGTGCCCCAAATTTGAAGTAGGAGGACCGACCAAGAATCTTTTTCCATCTCCTGGTTCCTAAAATCGATGCCATATACATGTCCCCTGATAGGGGACGTAACAGGGATTAAACTGATAGGAATAGTACTACTTAACACACCTTATAATAATGCAGAGAGAGGCAATGCAGAGAGAGTAGTATGAAGAAGAGGAGTCAGAGGAGGAAGGTAGCTTTGAGGAGGTGGAAGACCAAACACAGAAGGCGTCCCAGGGGGCTTGTTGTCACCTTTCGGGGACCCTTAGTGTTGTACGTGGCTGGGTGGAGGAAGAGACCTTCAATGACATCAGTGAGGACAAGGAACGGGACATGGCTAGTTTGGTATCCAACCTTGTGCAAATGGGGAGTTTGCGGTTTTGCAAATGGACTGTTTGCGGTTGTTTGCGGTGCGTTAAAGGGATAGTATAGGCCAAAATAAACTTTCATGATTCAGATAGAGCATGTAATTTCATACAATTTTCCAATTTACTTTTAGCACCAGTTTTGCTTTGTTCTCTTGGTATTCTTAGTTGAAAGCTTAACCTAGGAGGTTCATATGCTAATTTCTTAGACCTTGAAGCCCACCTCTTTCAGATTGCATTTTAACAGTTTTTCACCACTAGAGGGTGTTAGTTCATGTATTTCATATAGATAACACTGTGCTTGTGCACAAGAAGTTATCTGGGAGCAGGCACTGATTGGCTAGACTGCAAGTCTGTCAAAAGAACTGAAAAAGGGGCAGTTTGTAGAGGCTTAGATACAAGATAATCACAGAGGTTAAAAGTATATTATTATAAATGTGTTAGTTATGCAAAACTGGAAAATGGGTAATAAAGGGATTATCTATCTTTTAAAACAATAAAAATTCTGGTGTAGACTGTCCCTTTAAATGGGGAGTTTGGTCTGTCACTGTGAAGCGGGCGTAACCCTTACACTACCTGATCGATACAACATCATACCTGATGTTTTAAAGCACGTTATTCCAAACAATTTAGGAATGTTAGGTGATGTATGCCCTTTATGGCTTAAAAACAGACTCTGCATCAACTATGTAATTTTCCATGGGAGTTTTGTCATGGATCCCCCTCCGGCATGCCACAGTCCATGTGTTAGTCCCCTTGAAACAACTTTTCCATCACTATTGTGGCCAGAAAGAGTCCCTGTGGGTTTTAAAGTTCGCCTGCCTATTGAAGTCTATGGCGGTTCGCATTCGACATTCGTGAAGCCAAATTTTTATATTCGCGACATCACTAATCTCCATTTGGTCATGCTTTATGTAATGATACTCTTCCAATTCTAAGATCTCAGAAACCTTATCCTGCCACATTGAAATTTCAGGAATTTTATACTATGTATAATAATAAAAAAAAAGTTTTCGTGTCGGTTTATGTTTCAGTTTTGATGGTTTATTTAGAAGCCAAATTAAGAGATCTAGGGGTAATTGTTTCTCAATAATCTGCTCTATTTCTGTGATGATTTGTCTCGATAGGTTCTGAGTAGAGGAGCACCACCACCATAAATGGGCCATGTCACTGCCCACATGTCCGCATCTCCAGCATCTGTTTTCCCTTGTATGAAACAAGTGGTGGAGTCTATGGGGAGTGTAGGACCACCTATGCAATATTTTAAGGTTAAGTTCAGTAAAGATAGAGGATGCCAATGTTTTTAATGTAGTTTGGAATATTTGTGAGCAAGTCTGTGGTAATATGATAACTCCTAAATCTCTTTCCCAACTTTCCATATAGTGGTGTACATGTCCCGGTTGAATGTGAGTTAATATCTTATACATTTTTGATATTGTGTGTTGTGGTGGAGAATTTTGGGTGCATAGTAGTTCAAAGTTGGTACGTGGTCTCGTCATATTTTTGGCTAACGGATCTCTTGTGAAAAAAATAATGTGTTCTATAGTAAGTGTACCAGTTCTCGAACCCATGTAACCCATGTTGAATCAATAATTGTTGCGGTTTGATTCGTTCATTGTCTAGGAGTAAGTATGCTGGCAAGTCTTGCTGGTCTGACATTAAGTGGGACAAGTCTATTACCCCGTTCTTGAACATCGAGGTTAAGGGAGAGGGTCTAGAAGATATTGTGGGGAATTGTTTAAGAGCTATTTCCCAGGTTTATGGTCTCCAGAATTATAGGATTAGTGGTTTTCATGGCTTTTTGTTTAGTGTTGAATGATCAACAGAAGTCACTAATGCGCGAGGACTGGATACAGTCCAGCTCTATTTGCACCCATCTTTTATGGGATGGGCGCGTGTATAGGTCTAAAATTCTTTGTAGGAATATTGCCATTCTGTTTGCCTGTAAATTAGGCATGCCTAAGCCCCGTTGGGTTTTGTGAAACATCATTATATGTCTATTTATTCTAGGGTGTTTTTTGTTCCATGTGAAATCAGCACTTGTTTCCATGTGAAATCAGCCAGTTCTTGTTTTTTTTTAAGTTAGAGTTTCTAATATATTGGTATCCGAAGGGGTCAATTTGTAAGGATATGATATAGGTGTTAGGAAGGGGGACAGGTAGAGTTTGTAAAAGGTATAGAATCCTAGGGAATATGTTCATTTTTATTAAATTGATTCTGCCTGTCCACAATATGTTCTTATGTCTCCATCTGGATAGGTCATTTATTATCTTTTCTTTCATAGGTAAATAATTACTGATAAATATATTATCTAAAGTTGGTATAAGGTTAATTCCCAAATATTTAAGAGAGGAGGAACACCATTTAAAGGGAGTGATATTTTTAATACTTTCTGCCGTGTGCTCATCTAGAGATATATTTAGAATTTCTGATTTAGATAGATTGATTACAAAATTTGAGTAATTCTGAAAAGATTGTAACTCATGTAGTATGATCGCTAAAGAGTGTGTAGGGTCAGTGACCGTGAATAAAATGTCATCAGCGTATAGGAATATTTTATATGTTTGATCCCCTATAGTCAGTCCTTTTATACGCTTATACGCTTGAAAAAGCCGGTGTGTGTTAACCGGCGAAACGTGTTGTGCCTTTTTGATCCAGCAGGGCATCCGTAGGTGAAGGGTTGTGTCGTCAGGCGGAGATCCTTTGACGTATCAAGTTCACAGGTGCCGATTACCCGGGAGTTACAAACAGACGCTGGAAGTAACTGACCGCTACCAAGACGCTACGCCTGAACCTGGAGTGTCCGGAGTTTGCCTTTGAACTGTAGATTCTTTGAGGGCTTTTTATTACCTTACATCTTGTAAGTGCATTTCTTTGTGTGTATCCATTTGGATGTAAATAAATTCTACCTTGAGTCGAGTTGCGCTGTCCCTTTTTTGTCTTCATAGCCACGTCTGTCTATCCGGGAGCGAGGAATCTACGGGTTGGTGTGCAGCTGCATCTCGTCTGGGAGTTTTGTTCCGGCTTCTATTTACGGAAAGTTTTTTACCTTATCCAAGGGGTATGTTGATTATTATATAGCGCTGTCCACTTTTTGGTGTACCTTTTATACGCTTGTTCTGTCTAATCTTTGTTGCTAAGGTTTCTATGAAACACGCAAACAGTAGTGGAGACAGGGGGCATCCCTACCTGGTACCATTTGTTATGGTAAATGGTTCTGATAGTATTCCGTTGAGGGATATTTTTGCACTTGGTTGGTTATACATAGCGAATATACGACTAATAGTTATATTTCCAATGCCCATATGTTGTAATGTTTGTCTAAGGAAGTCCCAGCTGACACGGTCAAAGGCCTTCTCTGCATCTGTTGATTGTGCGCGTCTAATGCCGATTTTGAGAAGGGACATGAATCAGTTATCGAATTAAAATATGCCAGTAAATGTGGGATCAGTAGGATTTTAACCCCTTAATGACCGGACCATTTTTCAATTTTCTTACCCTTAATGACAATGGCTATTTATACATTTCGGCTGTGTTTGTGTTTAGCTGTAATTTTCCTCTTACTCATTTACTGTACCCACACATATTATATACCGTTTTTCTCTCCATTAAATGGACTTTCTAAAGATACCATTATTTTCATCATGTCTTATAATTTACTACAAAAAAAATAATAAAATATGAAGAAAAAATGGAAAAAAACACACTTTTTCTAACTTTGACCCCCAAAATCTGTTACACATCTACAATCACCAAAAAACACCCATGCTAAATAGTTTATAAATTTTGTCCTGAGTTTAGAAATACCCAATGTTTACATGTTCTTAGATTTTTTTGCAAGTTATAGGGCCATAAATAGAAGTAGCACTTCGCGATTTCCAAACCACTTTTTTTCAAAATGAGCGCTAGTTACATTGGAACCCTGATATCTGTCAGGAATACCTGAATATCCCTTGACATGTATATATTTTTTGTTAGAAGACAACCCAAAGTATTGATCTAGGCACATTTTGGTATATTTTATGCCACCATTTCACCGCCAAATGCGAGCAAATAAAAAAAAAACTTCTTTGGGATCCCCTTTGTTCAGAAATAGCAGACTTATATGGCTTTGGCATTGCTTTTTGGTAATTAGAAGGCCGCTAAATGCTGCTGCGCACCACACGTAAATTATGCCCAGCAGTGAAGGGGTTAATTAGGTAGGTTGTAGGGAGCTTGCAGGGTTAATTTTAGCTTTAGGGTAGAGATCAGCCTCCCACCTGACACATCCCACCCCCTGATCCCTCCCAAACAGCTCTCTTCCCTCCCCCACCCCACAAATGTCCCCGCCATCTTAAGTACTGGCAGAAAGTCTGCCAGTACTAAATAAAAGGAGTTTTTTTTTTTTTTATAAAAAAAAAAAATATTTTAGCTGTGATGGACTCCGGCCTTAGCCCCAACCTCCATGATCCCCCCCCCCCCCAGCTCTCTAACCCTCTCCCCTATCTAATTGCGGCCATCTTGGGTACTGGCAGCTGTCTGCCAGTACCCAATTTGCCCCAAAAACAAAAGTATTTTTTCCTCTTTTGGAATTTTTTATGTTTTCTGTAGTGTAGCAGCCCCCCACAATACCCCTATCCCCCTCCCAGATCCTTTTATATTATTATTTTTTTAAATCTTTCCCCCCCCCTCTTCCCTCCTCATTGGTGTCAGTGGGCAGCTAATACGCGCGCACGCGCGCACCCCGCAAGCTCCCGGCACCCGGCGTGCACATTGCACTTCTAAGAACCGGATGCTGGGTAGCGATGGGCCGCCCACCCGCCTCCCTGTTACGCTCCCACCCACCAACGAACTGGCACCATCGCTACCGGTGCAGAGAGGGCCACAGAGTGGCTTTCTCTGCATCGGAGTCTTCTAAAAAGGTATTGCAGGATGCCTCCATATGGAGGCATCACTGCAATACCCTGAGAGCTGCTGGAAGCGATTGCGATCGCTTCCAGCACTCTGTTAGACAACTGACGTACCAGGTACGTCCATTGTCATTAACTGCTTGTTAATGCATGACGTACCTGGTACGTCAGTTGTCATTAAGGGGTTAAACTTGTGTAATATGAGTAGCTAAAGCCGTCTGGCCCTGACGATTTTCCCGTTGGGAGGTTTTTGATTGTGTTATTTATTTCTGTCTCCGTAATCGGTGACTCTAATTTCTGTTCTGTTCTTTTGTGATCTTGGGTTAGTTAAATTGCGATAGAAAAGAGTCTATGCTCTCTGCTCTCTGTTGCAGATTAGTATGTTCCTTTGATGCACAGGGTGGAAGATTATAAAGATTTTGAAAGTAATCTCTAAAAGTTGAGGCTATGGCATGAGATGTGTGTTGTATTATCCCCTTGTTATTTTTAATCTGTAAAATATAAGCTGCTTTTGGCTTTTTTTTTACCAGTCTAGCTAATGATCTCTCTGGTTTATTATGAGTTATGTACGCATACTGTTTCAGCATCATATACTTTTTGTTAAGGTCTTTGTTAAGAATGTTTGCCAGTTCTTGTTTTTTTTTAAGTTAGAGTTTCTAATATATGTTTATCCGAAGGGGTCAATTTGTGCTGGAATTCAAGTTGCTCAATGAATCGAATTCAATTTATTGTTATTGCTCTGTTTATTTTATTCAATTGAGCTCTATGTGCAATGAGTTCCCCTCTAATAACAGCTTTATGAGCTTCCCAATTGGTCTGGGGTGAGGTCTGAGGTGTAGTATTAAAATCAAAATATTCAGTAATACTCTTGGTTATTTTAAGTTTAATGTCTAAATTACTTATCAAGCTCTCGTCTAATTTCCAGATAAAGTCTCTGATCAGCTTATTTGTCCATTCAAATTCGCAGTGCACTACACTCTGGTCAGTCCATGCTGTTGCGTGTAACTTTGCTGAGCGAAACAGAGTGAGACCTGTGACATCTGTAAAAATTTAATCTATTCTACTGTATCTTTTATAGGGGTAAGAATAGAACGTGTAGTCTCTTGTCTTTGGATGTAGTGTCCTCCAGACATCTTTCACTGCAATTTGTTTTAAAAGTAAGTTTGATTTTTGTATTGTGGATTTAGGTGAGGAGGAATGCGTAGTGGAACAGTCCAAACTCCGGCTGTAGTGCCAAAATTAGATCTCCCCCCCATCATCAGTGTACCTTTTGAAAACTCAAAAATCTAATTATTTAACTTTTGAAGGAATAGGTGTTGTTTTAGGGATGGGGCGTATAGCGACAGTAGCGTCACCGGGCGACCATATAATAACCCGCTAATTAGTATATATTGTCCTTCTTTATTCCTAACTATTTGAATTTCCTGGAAGGGGGTGCCTTCTCTTACCAAGATTCCTACTCCTTGTGTTTTCTTTTTAGAGTTGGAGGCATAATAGCAAGTACCAAACTGTAACACTCAGCAACCTTTTTGTCTGGAATTACCAGTATAGGTTGTATGAAAGTGAGGTTGTGTTACAAAATAAAAGATGACAGTACAATATTATCTTTTAGTGCACTGTGTAACTATTGTAGTTGATATTGCCAATAAACTAATACCCAATAACTGGAGGGTCTATTAGTGGGAGTTAAGATTGGCAGGTTCTGGTGAACAAGTATATACAGAGTAAACCAGTAATGCAGAGGTTAATGTTAAATGAGAATGCAGGTTAGCAATGAAAAGTCAGAGAAATATGCAAATGATTTACTTAAGCAGCTCCCCTGAATGCATGTAATAATTCCCTTTAAGTCACTCGCACAAGCAGTTTGTAATGGCAAAGTTTTCTAAGAGCAGCACAGTATTTGTCATACAAGGTATACGACACCTGTCTAGTAGTGGATGAACGGAGGTTCCCTTGTAAGCGGCAGCAGCGGTTGCGAGTGCGGTGATCACTGCTCACAAAGATCCGGTCCTTGTGATCTTAGTGCGCAGTGTGCAGGCTCCGGTCTTGCTTCCTGTTAGCTCTGTGTGGCGTGTCACGCCCGGTTGTTAGGAGTTACACGCAAGCTAAGTGCTGGAGGGGGAGGTGCTGACAGACGTTCTGTAGAGAAGTTGCAGAGACAGCTCTGAGTAAGGTAGGAGTTTGCTGTTGGAAATAGGGTATAAACAGTCAGATTAGACCCTGTCAATCTATAGTATTGTTAGAGACTGGAACTGCAGCTATTACACTTCAATAAACCAGCAAAGGACTCTGGGAGGTAGGAGGTTTATATAGAGCTCAGGTAGGATGCTAATTAGATAATAAGGTGGTATGTGATAGATACTTGACATATGTAAGGTGGAATAGGAGGATCATGACACTTCCCCCCTCCCCAAAGATCCATCAAGGAGGGATCAAGGTGCTGGACGATCGGGATGGCGCCTGTGAAAGAGAGACACCAGCCGGGGAGCCGAGAGGTTGGTAGCAGGCTCCCAAGAATCCTCAGAGGAATCAAACCCAGCCCAATGCACAAGGTACTGCAGTTGTCCCTTGTAGTGATGAGAGTCCAAAACTGAGTGCACCTCATACTCGGGATCCGGCGTTGGGGACACCAGAGCAGGGAGAGGTTGAAGACGAGAGGTATCACAGGATTTGACCAAGGATATATGAAAAGTTGGGTGGATACGATAGGTAGCAGGGAGCTGCAAGGTG
Organism: Bombina bombina; assembly: GCF_027579735.1. Lineage (NCBI taxonomy): Eukaryota > Metazoa > Chordata > Amphibia > Anura > Bombinatoridae > Bombina > Bombina bombina. The sequence goes on from NC_069502.1 coordinate 986,788,482, forward strand.
ACAGTAAGTGGGTTGCGAATGGCTATTATTGGGAAAGGACCAACAAAGAGGTTGTTGAACTTCCTGCAGGGAGTGGGTAATTTAAGGTTTTTCGTACTCAACCAAACCATGACTCCAATCTTGTAATCTGGTTGTGGACGATGCCGTAAGTCATAATAGCGTTTTTGAGTGGCTTGTGCATGTCTGATGTTGTTTTGGACCACATTGTAGGTAAGTTTGATGGAATTGACAAGATCGTTGACCTGTGGACAAGGTGTGTGAGACGACGACAGGGGATGGAAACGTGGATGGAGTCCAGAGTTAATATAAAACTGTGAAAATCCGGTAGAAGAGTTAGTTGCATTATTGTAAGCGAATTCTGCCTGAGATATGAAGGAGGCCCATGAGTCATGTGTGCTGGAGCAGAAGCATCTTAAGTACTGCTCAAGCCACTGGTTGGTCCTCTCACAAAGGCCATTTGTCTGCGGGTGGTAAGAAGTTGTGAGATGTTGCTGAATGGAAAGTGATGAGCAGAGAAATTTCCAAAACTTTGAGGTGAATTGTGAACCTCTGTCACTTAATACCGATGTAGGTAATCCATGTAGGCGTACAATCTCCTTAATGAACAATTCGGCAGTCTGTTGGGCCGTGGGGAGAGAATCAGTTGGTATGAAATGAGCCATACGAGAGAATAGATCCACAACCACAAATATGGCAGTTTTTCCTTGGGACTTTGGCAGGTCGACAATAAAGTCCATTGAGAGGCATTTCCATGGACAATCTGGAATGGGTACGTTTTGTAATAGACCAATAGGCAATTGATGTGAAGGCTTAGAGGTCTGACAAGTGGGACAGGACTTGATATAGGTTTTACTGATTGTTTCATAGAGGGCCACCAGAAATGTCTCTGTAGGAGGTCTAGTGTCTTCTGTACACCCAAGTGTCCAGCCAGTGATGAATCATGTGTGAGTTGTAATGCCTTGTCACGGAGAGAGGGAGGTATATAATATTTAGTGTGGTTACAGAGGATACCATTGTCATGCATAGATAAAGTGTAGAAACTTGTAGTGGGATCCAAACGTTGTTGGTTTTTTAGCTCTGCAAAATCCTTGGAAATAACACCTATAAAGGATGTTTTAGGGATTATAGTTGAAAATGAGGGAACGGCATGGGGCTTGTGGTCCTTGCGTGAGAGTGCGTCAGCTTTACCGTTTTTTGCACCGGGGCGGTATTTAATGGTAAAATTGAACCTGGAGAAGTAGAGGCTCCAACGGAGTTGGCGTGCAGAGAGAGTACGATTAGATTGGAGGTATTGGAGGTTTTTGTGATCCGTGTAGATCATTATAGGGTGTTCTGCCCCCTCCAGTAAGTGTCTCCACTGATCGAATGATGCCTTGATAGCCAACAGCTCTTTTTCCCCTGTGGGGTAATTCAACTCAGCAGGGGTTAAAAGCCTGGAGAAATAACTTACAGGATGGATTTGATTATCAGGAGGAGACCTTTGGGAGAGAACTGAACCTATGGCAAATTCAGAAGCATCTACTTCTAATAAGAATTGAGCTTTGCTGTTTGGTATTTGGAGAATCGGTGATGTAACGAACAGGGTCTTGAGGTCATTGAAAGCCTTTTGAGATTGGGAGGTCCAGAGGAAGGATTTTGTGGTCTTAGTGAGATTTGTTAGCGGTTTAGTGATAGCTGCAAAGTTTTGGATAAACCGCCTGTAAAAGTTTGCAAAACCTAAGGAGCGTTGTACTTCTTTGACGGTGGTTGGTGTAGGCCAGGAAGTGATGGCCTTGATTTTATTGTCTTCCATCATAATCGTACTTTGACTGATACGGTAGCCAAGGAATGATACCTCTGTGACATGGAAAAGACATTTCTCTAATTTTACATAAAGACTATGTGACCTCAACCTTGACAGCACTTGCCTGACATGTATGATATGTTCTGAAAGTGAAGAAGAATAGATCAGAATGTCGTCAAGATAGACCACCAGGAAAGTGTCTAGAATGTCCCTAAAGATATCGTTGATGAAATTCTGGAATGTTGCCGGGGCGTTGCACAGACCGAATGGCATAACAGTATACTCAAAAAGACCATACCTAGTCCTAAATGCTGTCAGCCACTCGTCCCCGGACCTTATTCTAACAAGGTTGTAAGCGCCCCTAAGATCTAATTTGGTAAATATAGTAGCGCCACTCAACCTCTCAACCAATTCTGGGATTAGAGGTAGCGGGTACCTGTTCTTTACCGTGCGTTTATTTAATTCACGATAATCTATAATAGGGCGAAGGGACCCATCCTTGTTCTTTACAAAAAAGATGCCGGCTCCGGCAGGGGAAGTGGAAGGACAGATGAAACCTTTTTTTAAATTGTCAGTTATGTATGTTTTTAAATGCTGTAACTCAGGTCTGGAAAGGGGATAAATATGCCCGTAGGGAATGCTGGCACCGGGTAGGAGGTCAATAGGGCAATCATAAGACCTGTGAGGCAGTAATGACTCTGCCTCTTTCTGATCAAATACATCAGAGAAATCTGAATACTGAGGAGGAATTGAAGAAGCAGAGGTAGAGAGTAAATGAGCAGTTGGAAAGCAGGTTTTGGAGCAGTAAGAGGAGGGAAAGGATAGAGTTAGTGTGTCCCAATGCACCAGGGGTTGGTGTAGCTGTAACCAGGTAATTCCCAGAACGATAGGATAGAGAGGGGATGATATGATTTCAAAGGTGATGGTCTCAGAGTGACCAGAGGCAGTAGTAACAAGTAAGGGAATAGTTTGTTGTAAGACTGGACCAGATGGTAAGTGTGAGCCGTCAATAACTTTGAGAGGCAGTGGTGTGCTTTTGAAAGAAAATGGTATTTTATTAATAGTGACTAAACTTAAATCAATAAAGTTGGCACAAGATCCGGTGTCTATGATGGCTTCACACTTTATCCTGTGTCGTTCCCACTGTAAGGACAAGGGTAAAGTAAGGTAGGCAGTGGCAATCTGTCTTGTATTTAGACAATGGTTAAGAGGGTGTGTCTTACCTAACTTCTGTTTAAGCAGTAGTGGACATTCCTTAACAACATGCTCTGCTGATGCACAGTACATGCACAAATTCAGTGATCTGCATCTCAATTTTTCCTGTGGAGTGAGGGGTCCACGTAGGAAACTAATGTCCATTGGTTGTTCTGTAGATAAAGTGGATGTAGGTGGTGTCTGTAAAGCCCTGCGCAGTGGAGGGTTAGAGGGTTTTTTTTCTTGCCTCCTCTCCCTAAGTCTACGGTCAATAGTAGTGGTAAGGATGTATAATTCTTCCAAGCGGTCTGGAACACCGACTCTGGCGAGCTCATCCTTAATTTCTTCGGATAGACCAATACGGTATTGGTTTTTCAGCGAAACCTCATTCCAGAGGGAATCTCTGGCCCATATCCTGAAGCGTGTAATATACTCTTCAACTGGGGCTTTGAGCTGTTTTAAACCTCTGAGTTTGCCCTCAGCTGTAATCTGGCGATAGGGATCGTCATAAAGAGATGAGAGGGCTTTAAGGAAGGAATCCAGGGAATTTAGTATTGGGTCTTGTGACTCATAAAAGGAGTCAGCCCACACCCTAGGCTCTCCCCTAAGGTATGATAGAATGGTCAGTACTTTGGCCCTGTCAGTGGGGTAAGTCCTAGGGCATAAATCAAATAGCAGTAAACAGGCATTGCGAAATTGACGAAAAGTGGAGCGGTCCCCTGAGAACTTCTCAGGGTATGAAACCTGGGGTTCAGCCTGATGATCATTCCCAGAGTTTCTATTGGATAAAACTTCCCTTAAGCAGGCTTTAAGGCTTTGGTTTTCCACCTGCAAATCCCTGAAAGCCTGGGTCAGGTTATCCAGCCTTTGATTTAGGCTATGTAGCTGGGGAGCAATGTCAGAGGGCTCCATAACTACTTTTAAATGGCTGGTTTATTATGTAACACTCAGCAACCTTTTTGTCTGGAATTACCAGTATAGGTTGTATGAAAGTGAGGTTGTGTTACAAAATAAAAGATGACAGTACAATATTATCTTTTAGTGCACTGTGTAACTATTGTAGTTGATATTGCCAATAAACTAATACCCAATAACTGGAGGGTCTATTAGTGGGAGTTAAGATTGGCAGGTTCTGGTGAACAAGTATATGCAGAGTAAACCAGTAATGCAGAGGTTAATGTTAAATGAGAATGCAGGTTAGCAATGAAAAGTCAGAGAAATATGCAAATGATTTACTTAAGCAGCTCCCCTGAATGCATGTAATAATTCCCTTTAAGTCACTCGCACAAGCAGTTTGTAATGGCAAAGTTTTCTAAGAGCAGCACAGTATTTGTCATACAAGGTATACGACACCTGTCTAGTAGTGGATGAACGGAGGTTCCCTTGTAAGCGGCAGCAGCGGTTGCGAGTGCGGTGATCACTGCTCACAAAGATCCGGTCCTTGTGATCTTAGTGCGCAGTGTGCAGGCTCCGGTCTTGCTTCCTGTTAGCTCTGTGTGGCGTGTCACGCCCGGTTGTTAGGAGTTACACGCAAGCTAAGTGCTGGAGGGGGAGGTGCTGACAGATGTTCTGTAGAGAAGTTGCAGAGACAGCTCTGAGTAAGGTAGGAGTTTGCTGTTGGAAATAGGGTATAAACAGTCAGATTAGACCCTGTCAATCTATAGTATTGTTAGAGACTGGATCTGCAGCTATTACACTTCAATAAACCAGCAAAGGACTCTGGGAGGTAGGAGGTTTATATAGAGCTCAGGTAGGATGCTAATTAGATAAAAAGGTGGTATGTGATAGATACTTGACATATGTAAGGTGGAATAGGAGGATCATGACACAAACTTATAGTAAAATGGGTCTCATGTAACAGAATAATATCACCCGCCAGTCTTTTAAAGTCAGTTAGAGCTATATTTCTTTTTTTTGGGTGAGTTCACTGTTACGGTACCAACAGTGTACCAAGGGTTAATACCAGATGAACAATGTCCTGCATAGGGAATCAGCAATTCACAACCCAGCCAGTTTCAGGTTTAAAACAGAATGACATTTATTAAAGGCTAGATGCCTAGTATTTATACAGGTTTGACACCCCCCCAGATGGGGGTTGAAAGACTGTTGTACATTACATGGAGGGAACAAGCCCTTTGACATGATACAATAGAATTATATTACTTAAACACTTCAACCACAAGACACTCTTGGCCCTTCTTATCACTTAGGCGTTTTCTCTCTGGAGGTGATCAAACAATAGAATGCTTAGCACTAATTAGATTATAGCTGGAGCCAGCAACTCTGTCTTTAGAAATTAGTTTCTTAGCTAAACACAATTAACTCCTTCAGTCCTGACAGAAGGGTCTGTCACATATCTCCCCCGTTGTGGAACACTCCGGCAGACCCGGCTTGACCCTTTGGCGGGTCAACCTGGGGATGACCGGACTAGGAGGTGGTAGGCATGTCAGTTTGCCAGGACAATCCATCTGTATTCCCGTTATGAGAGAGAATTCCTGTCCATACAAAGAAGGGTTCAACTTCCTCAGTGCCCAGACTAGGGCTAAACAGTCCTTCAAAATCCCATCAGCTTCTTTACGAGTTTTCTGTACCTGCTCTTTATAGGTATCCACAATCCCTTCATACTGACATAGGGTGCCCTTGAGTTGCAGCACCTCACTATGAGCCAGCGTCAGCTTCTCCTCAAGTGTCGCTAAGTTTGTCTTTAATGTTTCATGTCCCACTCTCAAGCTGGTGTTTTCTGCAGTCTGTCGGTGCAGCTTGTCTAGCAGAGATTCACGTTCTAAACGTGCTTTTTCCTCTGCGCTCCTCTTCTCCTTCATCAGCGCATTGTAACGGGACTTCCACGTATCAATAGCGGATAGAGATTTACTGAGCTCAGCGTCCTGGGGCTTAGCAGCAGGGGGGTCAGTCTCTGCTGCACGGATCTGAGCACGGGTAGTCACAGGGTTAACATCAGCGGGACCCATGGGAGCATAGGCAGAAACAAGGGGAGCCAAGTCATTTCCAAGAAGAACATCAGCAGGTAAGTCCTTCTTGACCCCCACATTCACAGGTCTAGCGCCCACTCCCCAATCCAAATGTACCCTGGCAACAGGTAGGCTGAACACATCGCCCCCTGCTACCCTCACAGCCACAGTGTCTCCAGTGTACTGTTTCTCAGACACCAAGTTCTTTTGAAGCAAGGTCATGGTAGCACCAGTATCCCGTTGACCACTGACCTTCTTCCCATTCACTTTAACCAGTTGCCGGTTATTCCGGTGGGCAGCTTGCATAAGGTCTGCCTCATGTAGGATGCTCCAGCATTCTTGCGCCTCTACGTAGCGGGCCGCAGGCTGAGGGTTACGTGTGATTCCGCCGGCAGGTCTTCTCCAGGACTGTGCTTGGTTCGCTGCATTTAGGGGACACTCTGGTCTTTTGTGCCCTAGTTGCTTACATCCAAAGCATCGAATCGGTTGTGAGTAGCCCCGCGAATTGAACCGGGCTCTCTGAGGGTAGTTCGTGGCCAGATGCCGTGTGGTATAGCGGTGCGCCGGGGGTTGGTAACTGGCAGCTGCTGGGGTGACTGGGGGTCTGTACTCCACTCTAGCAGGGGGCTTAGTGGTAGCAGTGTCCAGTTTGCGGGCATCCGTATACTCATCTGCCAAGCGAGCCGCTTCATGCAGGGTGCAGGGTTTACGGTCCCGAACCCACTCTCGAACTCCTGCGGGTAACTTGTCGAAGCAATGTTCCAACAGGAATAGCTGCAGCACCTCTTCCCCAGATACGGCTTGGCACCCCGCTATCCAGTGAGCTGCTGTGCGGTGCACCTTACATGCCCACTCAAGGTGGGAATCTCCAGCTAATTTAACAGTGTCTCTGAACCGCCTCCGGTATGCCTCCGGTGTAACCGCATACCTGGAGAGCAGAGCCTCTTTTACAGTATTATAATCCCCGACTTCCTCATCTGGAATGGCCCGAAAAGCCTCACTGGCCCGGCCGGATAATTTTCCGGATAATATCGTGACCCAGTCCTCTGCGGGTACCTTGTGTAGTGCACATTGCCTCTCAAAATCTGCAAGGTACCCATCAATCTCTCCTTCTGTTTCCAGGAAGTTTTTAAAAGCTGCAAAATTTACTTTTCTCTTTTCCACTGGGTTTGCTGCAGCGCCGCTTTGGCGAAGTAGGTTGGCCTCCACAGCTGCTATGACCCGGTCGATAATTTCCGCAGATGGGTTGGGGCCATAATATGCCAGTCTGATTTTAACCGCCCGATCAAAGCTTGCTTCTTCAGGGGTTCTGTCTGCTATGCTGGGCCCATTGGTTCCTTCTGTTCCTGGTACTCTTTCCATCTTAGTCAGTATTGTAATAATCCCCCTCTTCCTGAGGTTACTGGCTTGTGTAGTTGCTCTTCTGGGCGATAAGGTTCATTCCGTCGCTTGCCACCAATGTTACGGTACCAACAGTGTACCAAAGGTTAATACCAGATGAACAATGTCCTGCATAGGGAATCAGCAATTCACAACCCAGCCAGTTTCAGGTTTAAAACAGAATGACATTTATTAAAGGCTAGATGCCTAGTATTTATACAGGTTTGACACCCCCCCAGATGGGGGTTGAAAGACTGTTGTACATTACATGGAGGGAACAAGCCCTTTGACATGATACAATAGAATTATATTACTTAAACACTTCAACCACAAGACACTCTTGGCCCTTCTTATCACTTAGGCGTTTTCTCTCTGGAGGTGATCAAACAATAGAATGCTTAGCACTAATTAGATTATAGCTGGAGCCAGCAACTCTGTCTTTAGAAATTAGTTTCTTAGCTAAACACAATTAACTCCTTCAGTCCTGACAGAAGGGTCTGTCACATTCACCCTTTGGCGTTGACTGTAAGGATATGTATTAAATGATTGGGGTCATGGGATGCCATAGTATTCCCTTGGGGCATAGTAAGTGAGCTTGGTGAATCTATGAGAGCTTAAGTTGATGTCTAAATGTGATGATTGTGCAACTTCTGTGTCATTTGAATAACGTAGGACATTCCACTGTACTTTTGTGATATTGTACAACACAAAACTAGAAAAATAACAAAGATAATAATAACAAACATAAATTAAACAACTAAATAACAGATGCCAGTATACAAGCGCGGTTAAGTCACTGCAGTCGCATAGTCGCATCGTGGGGAAGAAATTTGTCTCCCCTCATCATGCCATAATATAGTTAGATACATAAAAAACAATTAACATGCTGAATAACAAAGATATGTTGACCATTTAACGTACTCTCTCCGAGTGTTTCTCCTCTTTAAGGCTATCTATTAGACCCGTTTTACTTGTTTAAAGTTAACCTTTGTCCTCATAACATAGACATGTACATCTTTTTATTACTTAACCTTCTGATGTCTCAATCATCAGTTGATTTAATAGGAACAAACTTTTCAAGTTGGTATCAAGTGATTGTCTTTGGACAGATTTCTATCTTTCTTGCAATTCACTGTATTCCAGTGAGATCGTTGTTCTCTGGGTGGGTGAATTTTCTACGTCAAATGTGAAGTAATTGTCTCTTTGTCCTCTATTGTAGATGGAGTTGGGATATGAATGTTCAAGTTCCTGGATATCAGGGCTATGTCCGATGGGTCTTTGTAGACATACTGTTTTCCTGAATGAGTAATTATAACACTAAAGGGGAATCTCCATCTATATTTTATTTTATTATTTTGCAGGACTGATATTAGAAATCTGGCAGCTTTTCTTTTCTATTGTGGCCGTACATAAATCCTGGTAAATCTGCAATTCTTGATCTTGATATTTAACCCCTTAATGACCACAGCACTTTTCCATTTTCTGTCCGTTTGGGACCAAGGCTATTTTTACATTTTTGTGGTGTTTGTGTTTAGCTGTAATTTTCCTCTTACTCATTTACTGTACCCACACATATTATATACCGTTTTTCTCACCATTAAATGGACTTTCAAAATCTACCATTATCTTCATCATATCTTATAATTTGATATAAAAAAAAATACAAAATATGATGAAAAAATGGAAAAAACACACTTTTTCTAACTTTGACCCCCAAAATATGTTACACATCTACAACCACCAAAAAACAACCAGGCTAAAAAGTTTCTAAATATTGTCCTGAGTTTAGAAATACCCAATGTTTACATGTTCTTTGTTTTTTTTGCAAGTTATAGGGCAATAAATACAAGTAGCACTTTGCTATTTCCAAACCACTTTTTTTTTAAAAAAAGTAGCGCTAGTTACATTGGAACACTGATATCTTTCAGGAATCCCTGAATATCCATTGACATGTAAATATTTTTTTTTAGAAGACATCCCAAAGTATTGATCTAGACCCATTTTGGCATATTTCATGCCACCATTTTACCGCCAAATGTGATCTAATAAAAAAAATTGTTCACTTTTTCACAAATTGTTTCACAAACTTTAGGTTTCTCACTGAAATTATTTACAAACAACTTATGCAATTATGTCATAAATGGTTGTAAATGCTTCTCTGGGATCTCCTTTCTTTAGAAATAGCAGACATGTATGGCTTTGGTGTTGCTTTTTGGTAATAAGAAGGCTGCTAAATGCCGCTGCGCACCACACGTGATTTATGCCCAGCAGTGAATGGGTTAATTAGGGAGTATGTAGGGAGCTTCTAGGGTTAAATTTAGCTGTAGTGTAGTGTAGTAGACAACCCCAAGTATTGATCTAGGCCCATTTTTGTATATTTAATTTCACCATTTCACCGCCAAATGCGATCAAATTAAAAAAAAAACGTTACATTTTTCACAATTTTAGGTTTCTCACTGAAATTATTTACAAACAGCTTGTGCAATTATGGCACAAATGGTTGTAAATGTTTCTCTGGGATCCCCTTTCTTTAGAAATAGCAGACATGTATGGCTTTGGTGTTGCTTTTTGGTAATTAGAAGGCTGCTAAATGCCGCTGCGCACCACACGTGTATTATGCCCAGCAGTGAAGGGGTTAATTAGGGAGCTTGTAGGGAGTTTGTAGGGTTAATTTTTGCTTTAATGTAGTGTAGTAGACAACCCAAAGTATTGATCTAGGCCCATTCTGGTATATTTCATGCCACCATTTCACCGCCAAAAGCGATCAAATAAAACAAATTGTTCACTTTTTCACAAACATTTTCACAAACTTTAGGTTTCTCACTAAAATTATTTACAAACAACTTGTGCAATTATGGCACAAATGTTTGTAAATGCTTCTCTGGGATCCCCTTTGTTCAGAAAGAGCAGACATACATGGCTTTGGTGTTGCTTTTTGATAATTTGAAGGCCGCTAAATGCTGCTGCGCATCACACGTGTATTATGGCTAGCAGTGAAGGGGTTAATTAGGTAGTTTGTAGGGAGCTTGCAGGGTTAATTTTAGCTTTAGTGTAGAGATCAGCCTCCCACCTGACACATCACACCCCCTGATCCCTCCCAAACAGCACCCTTCCCTCCCCCACCCCACAATTGTCCCCGCCATCTTAAGTACTGGCAGAAAGTCTGCCAGTACCAAAATAAAAGGTATTTTTGAATATTTAATTTTTTTAGCATATTTACATATGCTGCTATGTAGGATCCCCCTTAGCCCCCAACCTCTCTGATCCCCCCAAAACAGCTCTCTAACCCCCCCTTCTGCCTCATTGGGGGCCATCTTGGGTACTGGCAGCTGTCTGCCAGTGCCCAGTTTGCAAAAAAAAAAAATGGTTTTATTATTTTTATTTAATTTTTTTCTGTAGTGTAGCTTCCCCCCACAGACTAACAACCAACCAGCCACCGATCTTGTTAAATTGAATATAATACCCCCCTTTTTCCCCACTTCTAAATAAAATATTTCTGTAGTGTAGCGGTTCCCACCCGTGCACGCGCCCGCCCCTGCATCCCCGTGCGCGCGCCCCCAGCCATACCCACCCACGATCCTGCCCCCCTCCGCATCATCCAGGGCCATCGATGGCCGCCATCCGCCTCCCACACCGGCTCCCACCAACGAACTTAGCCGTTAATGTCCTGTGCAGAGAGGGCCACAGAGTGGCTCTCTCTGCAGCGGATGGCTAAAAATGGTTATTGCAGAATGCCTCGATATCGAGGCATCACTGCAATAACCGGAAAGCAGCTGGAAGCGAGCAGGATCGCTTCCAGCTGCTTTCCACACCGAGAACGTGCAGGGTACGTCCTCAGGCGTTAACTACCTTTTTTTTTGAGGACGTACTCTGCACGTCCTGCGTCGTTAAGGGGTTAATCATTCTCGAGACTCTGGCCGAAGTCCAGACTCTTTCTCTATCTCTATATTGTAAAAATGTAACTATGATGTCTCTCGGAGGTGCTGATGGTTGAGGTTTAGGCCTAAGAGCCCTATGGGCCCTTTCTATAGAGATTTCTGATATTTGAGTGGATTCTGTGATGTTGTTAAATAGTTCTGTAAGGTATGTTAATAGATTTGTGGGTTCTAATGCTTCTGGAATGCCACAGACTCTCAAATTATTGCGTCAACCTCGATTCTCGAGGTCTTCTACCTTATCTTGTAAGGATTGTAGTGAGGTAGCATGCTGAGCCAAACAGTTGTCCGCTGACTGCATTATTGTGGATAGGGTATCATGGCTATCCTCTAGTTCTTCCATTCTTGAGCCAAGGTCATTGATTTCCTTTCTGATTACAGTGAGTTCTGTCTTTATAAAAGATTTCAGATCCGCTATATCTGATTTGGATGAAAGACGTTGCATTGTCTCTTGCATATGTAATAAATGCTCCGGTGTCATTATTGTAGGATGATTTGTCTGCTTCAGTGTTGTGTCTTTTTTAAGGGGTGATGAGCCTTTTACCTCTTTTTCTGTAGCCTCTTGTGTAGAAAAGAAGGCGTTTAGAGTATTTGTCTGAGATGAGGTTTTGTTAGTCTTGTCCCCTTTAGTAATCCTCTTAGATGCCATTAAATCATCTAACCTCAATATTATGCTTATTATTTATTGCTTTCTGCAGATCTATTTAGGCTCAGTTTCACATCTATATATGGTATTAGGCAGGTGTTATGTATATAACTATAATATGGGTATTATAGGTCTTTTCTTGATTCCTGTACCCGTATCTTGTATGGTGTGAGGTTATCAGATGTCGTGATATGCCGTGTGAGTTAGGCCGCACCATGAGCCTCGGTATGGCTTGATGTCGATGCGCTATGATCGTGTGGATGATCCCCGCTTCCCAATTGTGTCTGAGGTATATTGCCTGACTAACTGGTGTGAAGCGACCAAGGTATAACTGTGACTCCTACTGTATCTTGGTTCCAGGTGTGACGCATGTAGTATTCCTGGGTTGCGGTCTATCCTCTTGCTGTATCTGTTACTAGTTGCGGCTCAAGATCCTGTTTCTAAATTTTTAGTGTCTCCAAGGTGTTAGGAGAGATATGTTAGGTGGTTAATCTACTTCACCATGTTTTATTTGGCACGATGAAGGGATTTGTGATCGGAGCTAGCGTTCTACACGTCCATGTTCCTGCATGGCTAGGCTCCGCCCCCCAGGGTCACCGCTTTTATTTGAAAATAGGAATAATTTTTTATTGGGGCTCAGGGATGTAGAGTGTATGAAGTGTTTGACAGTTGTTTATTTTACTTTTTTACTTGTTTCAATCACTTTTTCAGCTCAAGTTATTGCCCAATCACTTTTTATTATGCTGCTGTTTATAAAAAAGGTTTTTTTTATTGCGGTCACGTGACCGATTCTTGGCATATCAGGTTTTCGGCTTCACTGTTCAGATTGGAGTTTGCCGCAGTGAGTGTGGAGGTTGCAGTTTCCTCTATCCACAGTGGCAAGTGGATTTGGGCTGTTCCATTAACAAGGAGGTGTATTTTGCTACCGGGTATGTCTCGTTTTCTGTGCTAGTGGGATAGCAACTTCTGGAGGGGTAAGACCTCAGCCGAGCTGAGGGTTTCAGGTGCTTATTTATGTTTTATTATGGACACTAATACTGAAGTTGATTCATTTGAAAAATGCTTATTGTGTTTGGAGGCTAAGATAATTCCTCCTGTACAGTTTTGCTCTTCATGCCTAAATAAAACTTTAAAGTTTAAAGAAATATCTCTACCTGAGCCTCCTGTCTCTCAGGATAGTGTTATCCTAGCTATGCCTCAGCTTTCCCCTCAAGCTTCACATGCAGTGCCTGCGGTTCCTCTTAACAACCTCCTGGGGTGTTTTTTTACCTGGGGATTTCGCTGCACAGATTACTTCTGCTGTTTCTGCAGCTTTATCAGCTTTTCCAAAGGTTTCTGGTAAGCGTAAGAGGAAATCTAAACAGATTGATGTTAGTAAGACTGACTGAGTCAGTTTGTCTAAATTATTGGATAAGGATGATTCTACAGTGGCTTCTGAGGGGGAATTGTCAGATTCTTATACTGTAGTGACCAATTCTGCAGATTCAGAGGAGATTAATTTCAGATTTAAGTTAGAACACCTTCGAGTTCTTTTGAAGGAGGTTCTTGCTACTTTGGAAGAATCCGAAGCATCTGTTACGAATAATCCAAAGAGGTCTAGTAAGCTTAATAGGGTATATTATGTACCCTCATCTGTGGATGTATTTCCAGTTCCAGACCATATGGCAGATATTATAACTCAGGAATGGGATAAATCAGGGATTCCTTTTTCCCCATCCCCTATTTTTAAAAAGATTTTACCTGTTGCTAATGATATTCGTGATTTGTGGTGCTAGGTGCCCTAGGTAGAGGGAGATATCCTATTGAAGATAGTTGTTCTTTCAAGGATCCCATAGATAAGAAGCTTTATACTTTTTTGAAGAAGATGTAGTTTGATCAGGGATTACAGTGGCAACTTGTTCCTAGTATTGATACAGTTGAGGGGGCAGCATCTTATTGGTGCAATGATTTATCTAATCTTATCCTAGAAGAGACTACTATAGAGGAGATCCAAGACAGGATCAGGCTCTTAAGCTAGCAAATACCTTTATTTGTGATGCCAACATGCAAGTTCTTAGGTTGGGTGCTAAGATTTCTGGTTTTACTATTTTAGCTCACAGAGCTCTCTTGTTAAAATCTTGGTCTGCAGATTTTACACCCAAGCTTTCATCTCTGCCTTATAAGGGTAAAACCTTGTTTGGACCAGGTCTGGCAGAAATAATTTCTGACATTACAGGTGGAAAGGGTTCATTCCTTCCTCAGGATAAAAAGAATAGAAATTTTGACACAGTGCTCATTAGATCTGATGAAACTGACATTAGAATATGAAAGAAGTCAATATGAGCAACTAACAAAATTAGTTGAAGAGGCAAGAATACAAACCAATAAATTCACCTCAGACAAAGATTTTGAGGCTTTAGATCAAAAACTAAAATTCCATATTGATAAACTAAAAGAAGAACTTAGTGAAACAAAAAATAGAAAACTACAGAGAGACTGGTCAGACCATCAAAAAGGCAATATTTATAAAGTTAATTACAGACGTAGAAATGTGAGACAGATACAGGAAAATAAAGATAAAAATACCACAGTAGAAAGTTCTTCTACAGAGTCAGAATTGTCAGAAGAAGAATCAACACCAATAACCACAACTACAGCTATAACACCTATGACGGAACCATCCATTACTAGGATTTTTTTAGAGAAAGATCTGTTCCCACCAAAAACAAATGTAAAAACAAGACAACAGAACAAGAGAAAACCAAACAAACAGAAATGAAAGATAATCAATTACAAGTCATCAATTTGGCAAAAATTACTCTGAGACATGAACACCATAGTTTACTATCCAAAGGGCTTTCCTTTATCCCTACCCCTAAATATGACACCTTTAATTGGGTTAAAGACACACATTTGTTTGCCAGAAAGCTGGCACTACACAAATACCACAAGGAGGCGAATAAAGCATGCCTTATGGATATGGGAGTGGATGAAGAGGATTTAGAAATTGTCACTCTAATGAAAACATTACTAGATGAAAATGATGACACTGATGCTATACAAACAAATAGCATTGTGAAACCTAAGAGTACCTTCATGCCCACAATCTCCAAATATCCTACGATAGACAAATTTGTAACATTGGTAACTACAGAACTTGAAGCCCTTAATCGCAAAAGTAAAACTAAAAAGAATCTTAGTTTTAAAGAAAGAGAAGCATTGGCAGAATTAACCAACAACACTGATATAACAATTAAGAATGCCGATAAGGGCGGTAACTTGGTTATCATGTCAAACCCTCAGTACAAAAAGATGTGTCTTGATATTCTAACAAATAAAGATAATTATGAAATTTTATCTAAAGACCCGACACTAATATATATAAAAGAACTGAAATATATATTAGACAAAGGGTATGGTGAAAGAATCATTACAAAATCAGAACATCAATATATGAGTGAATTGAAACCCAGAGTAGCTACATTTTATAGCCTGCCAAAAGTTCACAAAAACCTACTGTCACCCCCAGGAAGACCCATAGTATCTGGGAACGGTTGCTTGACTGAAAAAGTCAGTACTTTCTTAGATAAGAAACTAAGACAATATGTACACACACTGACATCATATGTCCAAGACACTAAAGAAGTTCTAAAATGCTTGGAAAATGTTTATGTTAGTGAGAATACACTACTAGCAAGCATTGACGTAGAGAGCTTATATTCAAATATATCACACTCTCTAGGAAAACAGGCTGTACAATTTTTCTTAAAAATGACAAACCCAAAAGGCAGTGAGGCTGATGACTTTGTAATTGAACTACTTGATTTTGTGTTACAACACAATTACTTTCTTTTTGATAATAAAGTATACTTGCAGAAAAGGGGCACAGCAATGGGCACATGCTGTGCCCCCACTTATGCAAATTTGTTTTTAGGCTGGATAGAACATACATATATCCTCAATGAGGAAATGAATCCCTTTATGAAGTATATGGATTTATTCATTCGCTACATCGATGATGTGCTTATACTATGGACAGGTTCCAAAGAGAACTTTAATGATTTTATGTTATGGCTAAATGACAATACTCATGGTATGCACTATACCTCTATGATTGAAGAAACAAGCATTTCCTTTCTAGACTTAGAAATTCGAAAAGAGTGCGATGGATCCCTAAGTACAAAATTATTTAGGAAAGAGACAGCCACTAATAATCTCCTAAACTGGAAAAGTTACCATCCTAAAAGCCAAAGGATGGGCATCCCATATGGCCAATATTTGAGGGCTAGGCGCAACTGCAGTTCATTAGAAGATTTTGAACTGGAAGCTCAAGAGCTAAGAAAAAGGTTCAAAGAAAGGGGTTACCCTAATAGATGCCTCAAAAAAGCTTACCAAAGAGCTAAGGCACTAGAGAGAGCACCCCTACTACAGGAAAAAATAGACACTGACAGAAATAAAGACAGTCAGCAAATTAGAATTATAGGTACATTTGATGAAAAACACAGCAGTATCCAACACATATTTCAAAAACACTGGCACGTTTTACAGGAGGACCCTGAATTGTCTGAAGTTATCGCTGATAGACCAAAGATAACTAATAGGAGATCGCAGAATTTGAAAGACACCCTGACTAGGAGTCACTTTGTACAAAATCCTCAGAAAACATGGCTTCAAGAAACTAAAGGGTTCTTTAAATGCGGCCGCTGCCAAGCGTGTAAAAATATGTCCCCAATGAAACAATTTGTTCATCCAAAAACAGGGAAAAATTACCCTATAAAGGAATTTATGAACTGTAGAACCAAGAGAGTGGTATACGTAGCCATGTGCAAATGTCCCCTAATCTATGTAGGTGAAACCTCAAGGGAATTAAGAACAAGAGTCCTTGAACATATAGGGGACATAAAATGGGACAGAAATGTACCAGTAGCTAAGCATATGAACACAGTTCATCCTCAAGAGAAATATCAGATACATTTCTTTGCCATAGAACAACTAAAACTTAAGGGCAGAAGGGGTGATATTAACAAACTTTTACTTCAAAAAGAATGCAGATGGATACATGAACTAAAATCTGCATCACCAAAGGGTTTAAATGAGGCAATCTCTTATAAGAGCTTTCTCTAGAGATCATACTCTAATTGAAGATCGAATCAAAGATCTATACCTAAGTCTATAGATTGGTAATAAAGCAAGAAGTAAGGGATGTAGCTACTAAAGATGACTATATATATAGTTGAAAATTATATGCATATCCTCTTAGGGAGCAACAAGGATTTGGCTCCTTTATTTAGATAAGCAAAGGATGGATGTGTAAACTTCACAAAAATGTGCTATGATAAAATCATCTATAAAGTTTACTAAGTCATATAGACATACATTCCTTTACATTCTTGTATACTCAATAGATACATACTGAATTGTCAGTTTGACACTAGAGAATAAAAACCTTTAGAACGAGTATACGCATACTTATAGACTCATGTTTAATAAACATCTAACCCTTCGTCCTTATGTCAAATAATACATTGTTTAGCATAAACTGCTGTTATATTTTCATGAAAAGATTTTCAGAAATAGAACGCACTCACTATTGTGAAAAACAAACAATACATATGTAATTGCTGATGTGTCTGTAAAAATCATTCAGTCAGTCGGAGGATATCTCTCTATTACTGCATAAATGCTCCTTATAACAATCTGAGATAAATTACATGAATTTTGCCTACACCGGACATATCACACATTACCTAACAGTAATATCGGAGAGTAACACTTATTAGCCGTAGATATTGCGGTGGACACTTCCGCAATACAAAAGCCGTTACCATGGCAACTATGGAGGATAAAAGACGGCATGTGAGGCTGGGCGGGCCCTATGCCCTGACGAAGTCACGTACAAGTGACGAAACGCGTCGGTGGGCGTGCTCTGGAACTCGAGCGTGGTGTTAGAAACTAAGTTACGAATAATCTGTTTGGCTACTATTGTTGCCGCTTCAAAAGTGTTTACTTTTACAAATATATATATATAGCGATCTAAGGGTAATAATCTGATTTGATAAAAGGGCTTATGGTGCCTATATATTTTTCAGAACTAGTTCAAGTAGTGATGATAAGCACTTTGAACGGAAATCGCTAATACACACACATATATATATACCTCAAAAACCTAGCAACTTTAGCTTTATCCAAATCCTGACAGATACACTGAGACTGTACGAATGTTGTGATATTGATTGATAGGGATCAGCTAGAAATCGGCTGACTGAGTTAAATCTCAGCAGTACGCAGGTAGGAGGACGCCTTTGAGCGCATAGCCTGTGTGAGCACTGTATGACTCAAACTTGAAACCTACTCAATACAAACTTCACCACTATAGTACTCTCTAGAGCACGTAGCCCTTATATTTTACCTTTACCTTTTGGTTAAGGTTTGGTTTTATGATGTTACAGTTGGGTCACTTGGAATGATAAGATATAGAAACAATTTATGATTGTTTGTTTCTACAGAGTGATCCAATTTAAGTAAATTGTTTGTCTTTGTATATATGTTAAATAAAGTGTTAAATTTTAACTAACCTTATCTAATCCAATAGTGCCTAATTCAGCACTTAGCTTAAATGCTACAAATCCTTGAATTCTTTCCCTAACCAACCTTAAAAAGAATAGACCTAAGGGTCACCAGAATTCTAATTTTAGTTCCATTCGTAACTTTAAGGGACAGAAGTCTTCCTCTTCCAAGTCGGATCAATGCAAGTCTTCTTGGAGGTCCAGTCAGCCTTGGCATAGGGGGAAGCAAGTTAAGAAGCTTTCTGTTGATTCTAAATCAACATAAAGGGGCCATCCCTGATCCTGTAGTGGATCAAGTGGGGGGCAGGCTTTCTATTTTTCAGCAGGCTTGGATACGCAATGTTCCAGATTATTGGGCCATAGATATTGTTTCCCATGGTTACAGAATAGGATTCAAATTGAACCAGATAAAGAGAGAGGCCTTCTTAAACTGTGTAAAGGACCTATCATACCTGGGAGTGATTGTTCCAGTTCCTCTAGAGGAACAGGGTCTAGGATTCTATTCAAATCTATTTGTAGTTCCCAAGAAGGAGGTCACTTTTCATCCCATTCTAGACCTAAAGTGTCTCAATCAAATCAATTCCTCAAGGTTCCGTCCTTC
The DNA here is from genome assembly GCF_027579735.1 of Bombina bombina. Classification (NCBI taxonomy): domain Eukaryota; kingdom Metazoa; phylum Chordata; class Amphibia; order Anura; family Bombinatoridae; genus Bombina; species Bombina bombina. The sequence continues at coordinate 986,807,535 of NC_069502.1, forward strand.
AAGATGGAGACCATCTGTTCTATTCTTCCTTTGGTCCAAGAGTGTCAGTTTATGATGACCATAGATCTGAAGGATGCATATCTTCATGTTCCTGTTCACAAGGATCATTACCAGTATCTAAGGTTTGCCTTCCAGGACAAATATTTCCAGTTTGTTGCCCTTTCTTTTGGCCTTGCTACAGCTCCCAGAATTTTAAAAAAGTTATGAGGTCTCTTCTGGCAGTGGTGAGTTCCCAGGGTATTGCTGTGGCGCCTTATCTAGATGACATTCTAGTTCAAGCGCCATCTTCTCATCTAGCAAGATCTCATACAGAGATGTTGTTGTCTATTCTACATTCCCATGGGTGGAAAGTGTCTCTGGGAAAGAGTTCCCTTGTTCCAGATACAAGGGTGTGTTTCTAGGGAACAATCATAGATTCCCTGTCCATAAAGATTTTCCTGATGGACGTCAGAAAATCCAAACTTCATGTTTCTTGCCTGTCTCTCCAGTCTGCTATTTGTCCATCTGTGGCTCAATGCATGGAGGTGATTGAACTGGTGGTTGCCTCCATGGACATCATTCCTTTTGCTTGGTTCCATCTGAGACCTTTGCAGCTATGCATGCTTATTCACAATGATAACGCTCAGGTGGGGGATTCCAGGGTTGTATATGATGGCGTCTCATTAAAATGCCAAGCTTTCAAAATATGGTTCAAGGTCAAGTGATCCTCAAGCCATTCTGGTAGATGCGCTAGCGGTTCCTTGGAGCTTCAATCTAGCATACCTGTCTCCTCTGTTTGCGTTGCTTTCACAAGTAATTACTTGCATCAAACAGGAGAGAGCTTCTATGATTTTAATAACTCCTGCATTGCCTCGCAGGATCTGGTTTGCAGATCTAGTGACAATGTCATCTCTACTGCCATGGAGGTAACCTTTCATGAAGGACCTTTTACTTCAGGGTCCCTTTCTTCATCCAAATCTAGTTTACGTGAAGCTGACTGCTTGGAGATTGAACGTCTAAGTTTGGCTAGACGTGGTTTCTCTGAGAGAGTCATAGGTACTATGCTTCAGGCTCATAAACCGGTTACTTTCAAAATCTACCATAGAGTACGGTGTAAATACCTTCATTGGCGTGATTCAAGAGGGTTTTCTTGGAACAAAGTAAGGGTTCCTCGAATTTTGGCATTTCTTTAGGAGGGCCTGGAGATGGGTTTGTCAGTCAGTACTTTGAAGGGTCAGATTTCTGCTCTGTCAGTTCTTTTGTTCAAGCCTTTGTCAAAATCAGGCCTGTGTTTAAATCTGTTGCTCCTCCTTGGAGTCTTAACCTTGTTCTAAAAGTTTCACAGCTCTTTTGCTCTTTCCCCTCCTTTTTGCTCTCTCTCTCTCTCTCTCTCTCTCTCTCTCTCTCTCTCTCCCCCCTCTCTTTTGCTCTCTCTCCCCCTCTCTTTTGCTCTCTCTCTCCCCCCTCTATTTTTCTCTCTCCCCCTCTCTTTTACTCTCTTTCTCCCTCCCTCTCTTTTGCTGTCTCTTCCCCCCTGTATTTTGCTCTCTCTTCCCTCTCTTTTGCTCTTTCCCCTCTATTTTGCTCTCTCTCCCCTCTCTTTTGCTTTCTCTCCCCCCTCTCTTTTGCTCTCTCTCTCTCTCCCTCTCTCCCTCTCCCCCTCTCTTTTGCTCACTCTCTCCCCCCCTCTCTCTCTCTCCCTCTCTCCCCCCCTCTCTCTCCCCTGTCTCTTTCCCCCCTCTCTCTCTCTTTCCACCTTTATCTTTCCCTTTCTCTCTCTCCCCCGTCTCTCTCCCCCTCTCTCTCTCCCCCTCTCTCCCTTCTCTCTCTTCCCCCCTCTCTCTCCCCCTCTCTCTCCCCCTCTCTCTCTTTCCTCTCTCTCTCTCTACCCACCCACCTCTCCCCCCTCTCCCCCTCTCTCTCTCCCCCCCTCTCTTCTCCCCCCTTTTTTGCACTCTCCCCCCTGTCTTTTGCTCTCTCTCCCCCCCTCTCTTTTGCTCTCTCTCCCCCTATATTTTGCGCTCTCTCTCTCCCCCCTCTTTTGCTCTCTCTCTCCCCCTCTCTTTTTCTCTCTCCCCCTCTCTTTTGCTCTATCTCTCTCCCCCTCTCTTTTACTCTCTCTCTATCCCCCTCTCTTTTGCTCTATCTCTCCCCCCTCTATTTTTATCTCTCCCCCTCTCTTTTACTCTCTCTCTCCCACTCTCTTTTGCTCTCTCTGTCTTCCCTCTCTTTTGCTCTTTACCCTCTATTTTGCTCTCTCTCTCCTCTCCTTTGCTCTCTCTCCTCTCTCTTTTGCTCTTTTCCCTCTCTTTTACTCTTTCCCCTCTCATTTGCTCTTTCCCCTCTCTTTTGCTCTCTTTCTTCTCTTGTTTGCTCTTTCCCATCTCTTTTGCTCTCTCCCCCTCTCTTTCTCTCTCCCCTATCTTTTGCTCTTTCCCATCTCTTTTGCTCTCTCCCCCTCTCTTTCTCTCTCTCTTCCCCTCTCTTTTGATCTGTCTCTCTCGCACATGTGCGGCTGCAACTACCCCAGCCTCGCCCGGTCCCGCCCACATCATGCCCGGCCACACCCGGCCACACCCAGCCAGTCCACTCACGCCCACCATTGTCACACCGTGGAAAGCAGATCAGATAGACTCTAAGGCCAGGTGTGTTTGCCCTTGCGCTGTCTACTGCACATGACAGCTTCAGACGAACACACTTATATTATAGGATATATGTTTCATCAAAAATAATATGGTTCTAATGACCACTTGGTTGTTAGGATGTTTTTGAATATCTAGATAATAGTCATACCAAAGAGATAAATTTGATAAAGGACCCGGATTCATCAGTTTAAAAAATAAAAATACACAAATTAAGGGACAGAAAAAAAATGTTACTGAGGCAGTATCAGTTATTAATTGCTCATTGATACCAGACAGATAAACTTAGAGTAAATATGCAGTCTACAGAAAGTCTAGTCAAATCTAGCAAAAGTTATTGTGGATATCTGAGACTAGATGAATAAACCTCCTACCTGGCACCTTTTAAAAAAATAAAAGGTGATCTAAGAGGGTCACCTACAAAATCTCATTTCCAGCCATAAAGTGACAAGTACAAACATTCACCTAGATTACGAGTGTTCTAAACAGGGTGCGTATCTAACATAAAAAAAATGCACTTTCCATAGCGCTGACATTGAAAAACCTCCTTGTGCTGTGCGTTTAGCTCCATACCCCACAAAAGCCAAGGGCTGAGTTTACGTGCTCATGCACCCTTTGCTCCATAGGCATCAATGGGGAGAGAGTATTAGAAAAAAAAGAACACCTGCGATCACGGAATAGCAAATGATCATTACGCAACCCCATTGGTGTCTATGGGGGAAAGAAAGTTACGTTTAAACCTAACAACCTAACATACAGACACTTTCCCTGAGATCACTTACACTAAATAAAGTTATTAACCCCTATTTTGCCACTCCCTGACATTGCCAACGCTAAATAAAGTTATTAACCCCTAATCCGCTGCCCCCGACATCGCCAGCGCTATACAAAGTTATAAACCCTTAATCTGTTACCCCCCGACATCGCTGACACCTAAATAAAGTTATTAACCCCTAAACCGCCCCCCCCACATCGTTACTGATAAACTAAACCTATTAACCCCTAAACCACCGCCCCCCACATCGCAAAACACTAAATTAAACTATTAACCCCCAAACCTAACACCTCAGCCATCATAATACATTTATGGCTCCCTTTTCAACTACTTTTTGAGACCATTTTTGGCTTATTGAATTCAAAACCTCTTGTCATTTTTAGGCCACCTTTTAGACTTTTTCACTGTTATTTCTCGTCTTTTACATTGCACCTATGTAAACACTTAAAGTGATGGTAAAGTTACCTCTAGTTCTATAAAGCATAGCATTGGGGGTTTAAACTAAATGTAAGTTTAATTAATGATTTTTTCATATGTTATCGTATATATCAAGTTGTCATCTTTAGATGCCTTTTCTTACCGTCCTCTAACTAGACCCATATATAATGTTTTTTTTTCTCTATTGATCACGTTTTGTGATCCACCTATTGAAATTTTGTCTGTTAGGTGACCGTCCCTCTGCGTCATCCGTCCCTTCTTGGCATATTGATTACCCTGCGCGCTCCCGTTTCACGCCTGTCATACGTCATCTGCTTGTTAAAATAATAATTTATACACATAATAGAGACATGTTTAAAGGTTTATAAATGTATAGATAGTGCTATATTATAGAAAAATGCAGGATAAAGGAAGCTATTAGTGATGTGTTACAAAGTGAACGTGCATTTAAAAAGACCGCTAGCTGAAGACGTCACTAACATAAGAAGACGGAAGTAGTGCTTGGGAGGAGTCGTGATATAAGCGGTAGAGATTTTTATATATATTTTTTAATTGAAAATATTGAAGTAATCTAGAAAAAAACTTAGCGACTATAGTGGGGTCATATTGAAAAATGCTAGGTTTTCTTGAATAATGTAAAACGTTACCTTCACTTTAAACTATATTTATTTCTCTTGTTTTTTAAAGGCCTGGTACCATTTTGGTTGAACACGAGAGTGCATATAGTATTGAACTAACAGTCATAAAGGTTCATTCCAGATTACAAGTTCAATAATAGATTCACTCTATTGAACAAGTTTGGACTTGGAGTAAATGGAGGCTTGTTCCCTATAAAATCCATTCATGATTTAACAATGTTGTTTAAGGGTTTGAAAGTGGGATCGAGATTTACAGTTTAAAAGAATTGAAAATCCTGTATAAAAATAAAATGAAAAAAAAAGTTAGAAGTATTTTGCATAGAAACTCGCAATCACTATTTTGTCTACAATTCAAGCTGCTAAAGACTGCTGCTGCTTAAGCTGTCAGTGACCTAAAATGTGGCAGATTGAAATCATCCTGATCTGATCCAACTGCCCACCAGCGAGCAGGGGGCAGCATTGCATTAACAATGCTTGTGTAATGCTAAATGCGGACAGCATATGCTGTCTGCGCGCAGCAAGATCAGCCCGACCTTTTATAAATGGAGTCCTCTGGAAAAATTTCCAAATGCCCATATAGTGATAGAAAAAACAGTTTACAGTAGTCTACACATCTAGATGACATAATAGATGCAGATCTATTAGGGGTGCAGATGGAAACGAATAGTTAACTATGTAAGCCGTGATTTTGCAAAGAATACACCACACCACATTACCTAATCCAATCAATTTGCAAATGTTGGTTGTTTGTTAAAAAATCATTTTGAAACCCTTATGTTGCAATAGTTGGAGGTACAGTCAAATCCAAAAAAAACTTTCATGATTTAAATAGGGAATGTCATTTTAAATAACTTTTGCTTTGTTCTTTTAGTATTCTTAGTTGAAAGCTAAACCTAGGAGGTTCATATGCTAATTTGTTAGACCTTGAAGACTGCCTCTAATCTGAATGCATTTTGACCACTAGAGGGCATTAGTTCATTTTTTTTAGATAGATAACATTGAGCTCATACATGTTACGTTACCCTGGATTGAGCACTGATTGACTAAAATGCAAGTCTGTCAAAAGAACTGAAATCAGGGGTCAGTTTGCAGAATCATAGATACAAGGTAATCACAGAGGTAAAAAGTATATTTCTATAACAGTGTTGATTATGCAAAACTAGGGAATGGGTAATAAAGGGATTATCTTTCTTTTTAAACAATAACAATTCTGGTGTTGACTGTCCCTTTAAACACTGGAGTTATTTAAATTTGTAAAATCTAGCCATTGTTTTTGTGTAAAATACAATGTGAACAAACCCCATTCTAAGTATATTAGAAATTATATTAACAACAAATACAGTAAACAAATATAGGAAGAAAGAAATACAGCAGTTCTATATATACAGTATAGTAAAGCTATTTTAGCAAATTCATTATAATACTTTACATGAAAATGTAACTTGCAGTTTGTTTAGTGTACTTACCTATTTGGCTAGTAGTCAGCACACCCGTTTAAGAAAGCACTGAATTGGGCAATAATGACTGAGAAATTCTACCATATACTTGCACTTCAGATCTGCATCCCACACAGCCTTAAAGGGACAGTATACTGTAAAATAGTTTTTCCCTTAATGTGTTTACAATTGCTTTTTTTACCAACTGCAGAGTAAAAAATGTATGAAAATTAGATTTTAAGGCTTATTTGTGTATATGAATTAGCTGGCTTTGTGTTTTGAAGCCACAACCTAATAAAATGGGTTGAGCTTGTAGGTATAATCAGATCTCATTACTTTATCACATTGTATACATATACCTGCTTCTTTATCTTATATCTGTCCATAAAACAATCACCAGTACTTGGAGAGAACAATGGAAAATCAAAATTGTATTAACTTATCTCTGCTATATCCCACTAGGAATGTAATCTCTTCTGCTGGTTGTGTTTACACAGCTTATCTATAGCTTGGACCTGCGGCCACAAACTTTCAGAATAGGTGGGGATACCACATGCTAAATCAACTATTTCACATGCCAATATAAGGGTAAAGGAGCTACCTGTAAACAATTTAATACACTCCAGCCGGTTAAGTGGATCATTGGGAACAAATTAAAGGGGAGAAAAAATTTGAGTAAACTGTCCCTTTAACTGGGATCACAAGAGCTCCAAGAAAAGGCTGTGGTGGCAAAAAGAGAGATGTCAGCAGATAAGAAAGTGGAGCAAAAGGAAAGGATAGACAAGGTTAAGGACCTAGGAGACCAATAAGTAACCATATTCAATTATCAAGTTGTTGTTCATTGTAAAAATGCTGTCTGAAGGACAGTGTAAGTCATTGAAGCAGTAAACTTTAAATGTGCATAAGTGGAGACAATCTAACCACAAATAAGGCATAAGACATGGACACTTTCCATTGATGGATGCAATCTGAATACGATCCCAAAGCACAATTAACCCTTGCTGAGACATTTCCACCTCTGTGCTGAGCTGTTTTGGAGTTTATAGATTTGTAGGCCATTTTCAGTGAGAATATACCTGTTTATAAATATTATATATAAATTGTGTTTTTTGTTGCAACTCCAGCAAATTCCCACTATACCATTATTTTCTGGGGGGGTTTATAACACACAAGAACAGTATAATTAAAAGTGTAAAAAACAAGCATATTTTATTACATTTTTAATAAAAAGGTTGTGTAGAGTTCCGGTGGGCGGGCTAACTAAGCAGTCACGAGTTAACTATATTTTATATTACACTGCTTAATCATCATTAAGCATAATCATCATTATCGACTGCATATTGCCGGTAATTTTTTTCAAACTATGCATAACCCACCTATATAAACGGCTAGGCAACAAGTTGGTTTGCACACTGTGAATTATTTGTTTTGTACTGACCAGACCATCACATATTGTGAACACCCTAGTTCTCCCCCTCTTATCTCCCTCACTCAGGGCTGTGGACAGTACCCCTCTCTAAGTGTATGTCCAAACTCCGAGGTACCACACATATTACCTATACATCCCATAGTAATGCTCCTCTTCTCAGTCCGAAGACTGTATCCTCTGCATATCTGTAAAGAATTAGTCTACCCTATTTCCTACTATAGAAGACTAATATTAACCTTTAACACCTGGAGAGGGTATCTTAGAATAATTAATCACTACTTACATACAGTATCCAAGCGTATAATTTGGTTGATTCAACTACCTATCCTCCCAAGTTGCACTCATCTCACACGCCCAATATGACTGATGATACATAAGATAACTCCCTTCTAAGTGATATGCTTGACCATTGTTGGAACACACACAATAAATATAACAGTATGCACACTATGTACTATGGGGAATTTATCAGAAATGGCTATATCTGGTCAGATCATCTAACTGTTGTTCAGGATGTTTTGTTTTTTAATTGGTGGCTGCTATGCCACACTTTTCGAGATATGTTAATGTAAAATTAACGTTATGTATTATATTTTGTGTTTATGTATATCTATACTTGTATGTTCAATTTAATCCTCCTTTTTGGAGAAAAATACTCAAATACCTAGTATGCTTTTCCCAATATATTACAAAAAACTTCTCCCTTTGGATTTCTTTTGGACCTGAATTTATCCAACAGGGGCCCTCCAGTCTTTCTAGATTAAAAGTTTCTCTATATGTAAAAGAACCAGTGACTTCCCCCCAATATAACGTTTGGTACAGGGTATGACTCTTTTTTTTTTCTCTCTCTCTCTCCTCCCCCTCCTGCCCATTGATTCTGAGCACAACATTTCTTACCTCCCTGATATTTAATAATGATGCTTAAGATCCTTTACTGGAATGTGGAAGGTATCAACTCCCCTATTAAGCGCAAATCAATACTAACTCATTTACGTAAGCTAAAATCGGACGAGGCCTTCCTCCAGGAGACACACTTGAGTGATGGGGAGCATGAGAAACTGCAAAGAGTTTGGGTGGGAAAAGTGATTTACCTTTCTTATAATACTTCTAAGCAGGGGACTGGAAAATTTGTTTGGCAAACGACTACACATTGACATACATAACATACTCTCAGTCCCAGAGGGTATATTCCTCATTCTACAAGTTTACATTGACTCCGTCACCTACACATTATGCAATCTATATGCTCCCAATATTAAGCTTATATCATTTTGGGAAAATTTTACGCATAGCCTGACCCCTTTTGTGGGTACCAAAATGATAATAGGAGGTGATTTCAATTAATCTCCTCAACCTCTCCTTGATAGAACTTGGGTACAAGACACAGCAGCAAAAAAAAGTCTACAAAATTATAAAGGGAGATTTGAGAAAGGGTTTTTCAATTATTGTATGATGCCCTGGCCGTGTGCGATATTTGGCGTATAAGGCATCCGGAGGACAGGGATTACACCTGTCTTTCTAAGGTCAACTCCTCCCTGTCTCGAATAGAGCTTTCCCTAATGGCAGACTCCCTGATTCCGCAAATCACCTCTGAATCCATACACAATATCATGGTTTCTGACCATGCTCCGATTAAAATTACTATCGGTCACGCTTCTAGGCGACCCACTAGAAATTCCCTACGTTTCCCTTCTTAATTAATTCTGAACCTTTCCAGAAATCACTCATTCATGCTTGGAACGATTATTATACAGATAATTCCTGCCATTTATCTGATCCACTACTTTTCTGGGAAGAAGCTAAAGCAGTCATCACTGGCCACATTACTGTGTACACAGCATATCTTAAGAGAAAAACTTCATACAGACATGATGCCTTACAAAATACACTGTGCCAAGCTTATTTAAAATACTGCACCTCTCGTGCCACCTATGACACTTACATCACTGCTTAAATTCCTTCATTTTAGCAAAAAGTCGGGTAAGCTTCTGGCCACTTTGGTAAAATCTCAGTCATCTAGAAAGGACATACCGGCACTTAAATATGGAGGTAAGGTTTATAAATCCTCCTCAGAACTGGAGCACTGTTTAGCGGATTATTACTCCCACCTTTACTTAAAACAACAACCAATTTTAATAGGTTTGCAACATACTTTCTGGCAATCCCTTTCATTACCACAGCTTACTGAGACTCAGATAGACTCCCTAAATGCCCCAGTATCTGCGGATGAGATACAATTTACTATTATATCCCTTTCTTTAAGGAAAACCCCTGGCCCAGATTGCCTCCCCAATGAATTCTACAGGTTCCTGTCCCCTCACTATCCAAGGTATTTAATGCTCTCTTTCTTGATGACAAGACCCCCTCAAACTCCTTTGTGTCAGCTCATATTACTCTGATTCCTAAACCCAGTAAAGACCATCTTCTCCCAGAATCCTACCGCCCCATCTCCCTTTTAAACACTGATTACAAAATACTGATGGAAAATTCTAGCTAATATACTTAAAAGAATCCTCCCATCCCTACTACACCCTTACCAAACTTGGTTTGTATTTGGCAGATACTCATTGGTTAATCTGCGTAATGTCCTCCATGCCATTTAATTCTATTGGGCGAGAACAAGAGACTCACAATGTAAAATGGATCAGGAGGCCTTCCTGCTATCTCTTGATGCAGAGAAGGCCTTTGACAGAGTTGAATGGTCCCATTTGTTCTACACCCTCTGGCAGTTTTGATTTTAGTGGCCCCTTCTTAGATTTCTTATGTAAGATATACTCCTCCCCGACAGCTAACATTATGGCTAATGGTCTTCTCTCCCCTGCTTTTGCATTCTAAAGGGGTACTCGTCAGGGGTGCCCATTTTCCTCTTACCTGTTTGATCTGGCCCTAGAGCCCCTGGCTCTTAAATTGAGGTAAACATTTCCAGGGATGTCTATCAATGACGCCACTATTCATATGGCTTTGTACGCTGATGATATGCTTCTCTTCATTACTAACCCCTCTGTGTATATACCAAAAATTACAGATGTATTGACTATGTTTGGAGACTTATCGGGGTACAAAATAAATATGAGTAAATCAGAAATACTTTGGTTAACAGACCATAAATATGATAAATCTGCATTTCCTTTCATGATGCAACTTTGCACCCTAAAATATCTGGGTATAGAGCTGCATCGTAACCCCCACAAACTATATGAACTTAAAATCACTAAAAAAATGTGGCCTGATACTACCCCTTGGCCTCTCCGGACGCATCAACTTAGTAAAAATGTCGACTCTGCCCAAAATTTTGTACCCGCTTCTAATGTAACCGTTTCTCTAAGTTTGATCTCTCACAATTGAACAAAGCAATACAGTCATTTATCTAGAAAGGTGGGAAAATGTGCATAGCCACTAACAAACTACAACAACCATATCTCAAAGGGGGTCTAGCACTCCTGAATCTGAAGCTGTATAATTGGGTAGCATTGACTCGCCTAGTCATAGACTAGTCGTAGACTGGCAACTTCAGACCATGCACTTCACAATCCCCACACTAGAGGAGGCAGTGATAGCATCTCATGCTATTGCATATCTCCCATATATCCCATTCTCAGATGTACCTGCAACAATTACAAATAGCATACTATACAGGGACATTTTGAAGGCATGGTGGCTAGCTCTTAAATTTCTAGGCAGATAATCCCCTTACCCAGGTACATTCCTTTCATGGGTAATACAGACTTCCTGGCGGGAAGCAACACAGCTCCCTTCCAGATGTGGAATTCCTCTGGTGTGGGCTCGATAGGTGTAATATTGGACCCATTATCACGCATGGTCAGGATGTTTCAGGATCTAAAAGTATAACATCCCTAACTCACACTCCTATGCCTACTTGCAAAGTAGACACTACATATCTACTCTAATTAGCTAAATTGCCAACTTTCAGGACCTCTCCCCCTTACACACATGGCCTATAAATTAGGTCGCTTCTCCATCTCCCCAATCTACCAGCAACTACTTTCACAAACATCTTATGAGGCTCTGGGAAACATTTTGAATAGACTCTGGAATGAGGGTATAGAAGATATTTCATTAGATGACATTATGGCCAGCTTGGTAAAAAGTAAAACGGCTAGTTTAGCAATCCCCCTGAGGGAGACACAGACTAGAATATTGAATGGAGATCACTGGAACCCGACGTGTCCGCATATGTATCAAATGCTATTCGCCTAAACCTACACTAAAATATTTAGCACAACTTCAGACCTGAAGCTGTAAGGTTTCAAAAAAAATTTCACCAAACACATCCAAAAACACATTAAAATAAAGTATTACACTCATATATACACTTTTTTATTAAAAATATTTTAATATTAATAAAAAGTTTTTAAAAGGGTTAGAAGGGATAAGGTATATGGCCCATAAGATAAAGGGCTCCATGTACTAAAAGGTGGGTGGGCAGCTTCTCAACTCGCAAAGCTGTCCACCCACCTTCGTTACACATGGGCAGGGGATCTGTTGATCCGCTAGCCCGTATGTATCATTACACACTTGTCGCAGTGTGTAATGCCTGCCCCTTCATTAGTACGACCAATTGCGCGACTAAAGGAGCTCTCAATCACAGAGAGCGAGCAAGCTCTCAGTGATTATTTTTCGCCACCTCAGAGGTGGCGTAGGGTGTAAGAAGCAGCGGTCTAATGGCCGCTGCTTCTTACATTGCTGGAAGCAGGTTCGTATATGAGAATGAGAGTATATGAGGGCTCTGGAGCAGCTTTTGCTGCTTTATACATGGAGCCCACAGTGTCTAAAATATCTCAATATGTGTATTAGTGTATGTATATATATATATATATATATATATATATATATATAAAAAATGTGTGTGTATATATATATATATATATATATTATATATATATATACTGTATCTGTATTTATGTGGTTATATCTGTAAATATTTATGTGCACACATATAGTACATACTTATAAACAAATATACACACATAAATATACTGTATATATATATATATGTATATATATATACTGTATATATATATATATATATATATATATATATATATATATATATACTTTTGAACCCTTTCCAGTGGAAAAACCTTGAAACACGAAATATAATTTAAAAGAATTTTAGTGTGTTTAATGTGTTTTGAATAGAAATATTTAAAATGCCTATGTTCTTCAAGCAGAATTATTTTTTCTTTATATATATATATATTACTGTATTAGTTGTATGCAAAAGTTTAGGCACCTTTTCCATGATTTTAATTTATAAATAATTGGGTGTTTGGATCAGCAATTTCATTTTAATCTATCAAATAAATTTCAGTAGTGAAATGAGGTTTATTGGATTAAAAGAAAATGTGCAATATGCATCCAAATAAAATTAGACAGGTGCATAACTTTGGGCACCCTTGTGATTTTGTTGATTTTAATACCTGTAACTACATAGCACTGATTCATTGGAACACACAATTGGTTTGGTGAGCCCATTAAGCCTTGAACTTGAAACAGCCCACAAACCACCTCCAAAGACCTACAACATCATCTTGCTGCAGATGGTGTCACTGTGCATCGTTCAACAATTCAGCACACTTTGCACAAGGAGAAGCTGTATGGGAGAGTGATGTGGAAGAAGCCTTTTCTGCACACACGCCACAAACAGAGTTGCTTGAGGTATGCAAACACACATTTGTACAAGCCAGCTTCATTTTGGAAGAAGGTGCTGTGGACTGATGAAACAAAGATTGAGTTATTTGGGCATAACAAGGGGTGTTATGCATGGCAGCAAAAGAACACTGCATTTCAAGACAAACACTTGATACCCACAGTAAAATTTGGTGGATGTTCCATCATGCTGTGGGGCTGTGTGGCCAGTGCCGGTACTGGGAATCTTGTTAAAGTTGAGGGTCACATGGATTCCTTTCAATATCAGCAGATACTTGAGAATAATGTTGAGGAATCATGCTGGGGCTGGATATTGCAACAAGACAATGACCCAAAACACTGCTCAAAATCTACTCTGGCATTTATGCAGAGGAATAAGTATGTTCTGGAATGAACAGTATATAAAAGAATGTGGGTGGGCCCAGCACTAGTAGTTTACCTATAGCTCTCTTCAAAAGGTTGCCTAGTCAGCCTAAAAGTGTCAATAAAATGAATAAAAGAAGTGAGCGCCTATGAGGCAGAGGTGAGAGTATACAATATTACAATTTTATTTTACACAATAATAATAATCGCAAACAAGATTTATAAGGAAATTAAAACATATTAGAAATCATGGATCCATGAATACATATATAAGTAATAATAAATATTTTAATAAATATAAATATATTCGTTAGTGATAACTTGTATTTTAAAATCCCATTGTTCGTTGTGGTATATCTAAAAATTCCTGTGAAAAAAAGGGGAAAGAAAACAATACTGTAGAAAATTTGAAAACTCCTTATTAAGGGTATCAGTAATTATCTCACCAATTATATGTCGACGCATTTCGGCCTGATAACAGGCCTTTTTCAAGACTGTCTTGATATACCACAACGAACAATGGGATTTTAAAATACAAGTTATCACTAACGAATTACCTCCACTCTTCTATAATCATACACATTTTTGATCACATTTATATTTGATTTTTTTCAATTTTTTCTAACTTTTACATTTTTTAACAAATTTTGTATTTTTGTATTTTTGCTTCATTTTTTAACAAATTTTGTATTTTTTTATTTTTGCTTTTTTGACAATTTGGATTATTGGAGATCACATTTTTTATGGTTTTTAACACTCAACAACTAAAGAGTTTTTCCTTCACCTGGACTATTTATTTGGACACATCAACGCATTCACTTTTTTGGATATATATATCAGACTTATAATTTGGACTATCCTACTTATTGGGACTTTCTAATTGGATGGTTTGTTCACATCCTTATCTGACACAATATTCAACAACTCTTTCCAATATGTCGTGGTTTTAATTATTTGTTAATACAATTTCATTTGTTAATACAATTTAATTTTCTAATTTATATGTATATGTACTCACATATGACATTTATATTTATTATATGACATCTTACTTATTATATGTATTCATGGATCCATGATTTCTAATATGTTTTAATTTCATTCTAAATCTTGTTTGCGATTATTATTATTGTGTAAAATAAAATTGTAATATTGTATACTCTCACTTCATTCATTTATTCATTTTACAATGATCTGGAATGGCCATCCCAGTCCCCAGACCTGAATATCCTTGAAAATCTGTGGGGTGATTTGAAGCGGGCTGTCCATGCTCGGCAACCATCAAACCTAACTGAACTGGAGATGTTTTGCAAGGAGGAATGTTCCAAAATACCTTTATCCAGAATCCAGACACTCATTACAGGCTATAGGAAGTGTCTAGAGGCTGTTATTTCTGCTAAAGGAGGCTCTACTAAATATTGATGCAATATTTCTGTTTGGGTGCCCAAATTTATGCACCTGTCTAATTTCATTTGGATGCATATTGCACATTTTCTGTTAATCCAATAAACCTCATATCCCTACTGAAATATCACGGTGTCCTTCAGTTATTTGATAGATCAAAATGAAATTGCTGATCCAAACACCCAATTATTTATAAATGAAAATCATGGAAATTGTCAGGGGTGCCTAAACTTTTGCGTACAATTGTATATCTGTCTATATTCATACAGATATAGGTGTAGATATAAATTTTACAATAATATATATATATATATATATATATATATATATATATATATATATATATATATATATATATATATATATACAGAGAGAGAAAGAGAGAGAGAGAGAGAGAAATAGAAAGTTTTTTAGTTTTTTTTTTGTATACAAGGTTTTTTTTTGTTTGTTTTTTTAGCGGCTAAAGATTTTTGTTTTATTACCCAGATTTATGTAGAAAAGTTTAAGGTGAGGGATAAAAATGATACATTTTTTTTTTTTTTTTAAATAATTTTTATTGAGGTTTTTCAAACAGAATACAGTAAGTACATCATGACCTCACACATTAGGATCGGATGTACAAGATGGGAACACTCCAAAACATTACAGTACATTGGTAGGACGGCAATGGGAACGTGATATTGCTTAATCCGGCATTATCATCAATTGGTCATCAATTTGTTTCCTAAGCATATAATGTATCATTAAAACAGTCTGTACTTTAACAAAACATAAGGAGAAGTTACGGCTTATTAGACAGAGTGTACATATCAAGACAAAACTGGAACTAAGTTTAACAGCCTGTAACATGTACTTTCATAACAGTACAACAATATGCTTGTCAGGATATAAACAAATCAAGTCAAATCATGCAACAGAAACCTCGATTTTTATAGTTAAAAACCGGTACACTCTTGGACCCAGGGGCAGTAACATATGGTGACGCAGGCAAAAGGGTGTGATATACAGCCACTCATGGGCTTAGTACAGTAGCATATATCAGTAGGATCAACTTCAGTTTAAGTAACATATTTAACCTAATTGTGAAGTGGAGCACATTTTCCTTACATAATTACCATCTGACATCTATATAAAAAGGGCAGTTGTCTAGCTAATAACTATTAATGAATTAGCATGCAAAATGAGAGCAACAATTCAGTGTAGCATTCCAAATAAGATAATACAAGTGTTTCTCACATACGTTGACTGTGAGCATATAAAAACACAATATCTGGCTTGGAATCGGACCCGTGTGGCCAGAGCATTGTCTATCCTAAGGAGTCATTAGAAAATAATCAAAATAAAAGTATAATCTGGCTCTCATAGTATACTAACAGATGGACAATAAGCAGTAATGATATTAAGGGTGAGCAAGGAATACAACAATATTGCAAGATATTTAATAGGTAATAAGAGGAATTTCATAGGAAATTATATATATATTCCTGGACTTATATGCAATAGGTACTTTTTAAGCAGTCAGAGCCATTAAAGCCCAGGCGAGTTAGAGTACTGACGTAATATTAACCAATTTACTCTCTATTCTAGTGGGGAAGAACTTATATGTCAAGCTCCAGCTTATGCAAAAAAAATACTGACACCCTATCTCCTATAAGAATAGGCCCATTGTCTCCAAGTCACTTAGGTTAATTGGGCTGCCATCTGATCGGGAGGAAGGTATCTGATCGTGAGCATAGGAACCGTGAAGGGACAATATGATGTGGGAGGTAGATATGATTGTTTTAGAGCATACTTCTGGCATGAGCTATTAATGAAGTTTAGGAGACCAACAAGTGAGCAGAGCAGCTCATTTTAGCAGTGCTAGATGTTTGAGCATAAGGACAGGACATATCAGAACACTGTATAGCAGATTAACATATTATCTCAATCGGTTATGTCCCTGTTGGGGAATATTGCATAATACTTGTTAAGAAAATTAACTGAGTTTGTTCATAGCTATGAAGGGTTCACTTATACCCACATTAATCAATAGCACAAGAGTCCCTCCATTATTAGTTCTGGAACATGAGGCGGTATATCCCCTTTGAAATACTTCATCTCTTAGATAAGCATGGAGCCTCAATGCTGTCTTACCCTGTTCAGGAGAAGCTTAGCCCACTCCAATTTTCAGAAAGGTGCTGGAGGCTCTGTATTTCCCCACACAATGGCAGATTGTAATAGTGCAATGAAGGTAAGGAGCGAGAAACATCCCAAGGAACTTATATAGAGCATTTGGTTCACTTTGTGTCTGCCGTGACCTCTTCTCTCTTAATGGCGGGGGGATCCCGGTCTCTGCCTCATCTTCCCAGACAGGAGACAAATTGTCAAGGCAATGTCTCTCACGTAGGCTCGCCAAAAGTGAGCTCCCTGATGCGCAATCTGCCATGGTAGATAGTAGTGCCGGCTTTCTTAGATCAGGGAGAGGTAAGAGGAGATTGGCTTTCGCCGCATGTGGGTAGGAGTTGGAGGGTACTAGCGCTATGGTGCTGGCTGGAATGGGCTCGGGTATGCGCAGGAGAGTAAGGCCACAACCTCAGAATTAGCTCCAGATCATTGTAGCAGGCAGCAATCCCCTAGAAAAAAAGCATAATTTGAATGAGGGGTTTATCTATGAACAGATATCTTCTGTTTAGAGACTGAATGAAAGCTAGATCTAGTGCAATTTAGCAGATATTGTGGGAAAACTGGAACAGCACACAACAACACGACCTATCATGGCCACCGCCCGGAAGTTTCCCCCGCAATAAAGTTTTTTAATTCAGCGCACTCCATTGATGTCTATGCGTGCTTGCGCGGTAACTTTTTACTTTCACCTTTACTTTGAGCGCAGTTATTTCGCAAGCAGGAAAATAAATTTGTGCACCACATGTAATCTCGCCCATAGTCATCTTGAATGAGCAATGCAAAAATGACATCCTTTAAAGAACTATAGAATATAAGTTTTCCCCCAAATTTGTGCAATGTTAAAGATTATATGATGTAAAAGCAAAAAAAGTAATTGAATTATTAATTAAAATAATTATTTCTCTCATTATCTTTTCGTTTTTTAGTTGCTTAATGGCAGAAAAGAATAGAAAACAATTCTATGGAAAAGTTAATAGAGTGTACATAGCATTATAGGTTCATGATATCATCCATAATATTCAAGTATGTGAGTGAGGGTCCCAAGGGAAACTAAAGATTTCCCCTCTGGGAAGAGGTTAATGGATGCTTACAATCTGTTTTGCTTTGTATAAATTCTACAACCAATAATGCATTCAGATGAATAAATCCTACAAGCCGTTAAGCTTCTAGCTCTGAATTTGGATTCATATCCATACTAAAGATTTATGGGATACTTATAAAGAATGTGTTGATCCTGCAAGATTTGGGGGAAATTATTCAAAACAGAGATTATTTTTGGAAGTTATTATGCATGCACACCTGATCAGGGTGTCACCTGTGCCTTGCAGACCAGCATAATAAAACAGAGTCATTTTCAGCTTTTCACTTTGCTTGCACAAAAAAAAATTCTCAGTAAAACAATTTTTTATATTACTTGATGCTGAATACTGTTGTCTTCCGTCTTGTATGCATCATTTAAATGATTTATTTAAATTTGCATGGCAGAAGACTAACAGTGTGTCTTTTGAATCGGTCACAGTATTCTATTATTCATTTTCTTATCTATAAATAGTTTGTGCAAATACAAACATTAATGTGCAAAATTTTAACAGTATAACTGCTGCTCTCCATATATATTCTAAGAAGTAAATGTGTCTAAATGCTCTGTATAATCTACCTAATATGTTTACATGGCTATGTAGGGATTTGAAACAACATACAACAGATACTTCATTTTATTTTAGAGATAAAGAAAGAAAAATATTTGCAGAATGAAATTTTTAAGCAATAAATATAGATGCAAATGGAGCTTAATTGTTTAACAGTTTTCTTTATCAAACAAGCCAAAGTTGTTTTTTTATTCCTAGACAGTCTAAATGATTACATTATTATAAAAACAACTGAAAGCAGATTTTTTTTAGCATTATTTTTGGTTTTAGCTTCTTCTTAAAAGGACTGTAAGTACCTTGAGATTTTTATATAAAATGTTTAGTTATGTGTAATGAAAAAGCTTTGCAATATATATTTATTATTAACTTTGCCCCTTTTCATGTAATTTAGCTCTGAAAATTGAGCAATTTCTAATTCTCACAACTTTAAATGCCCCAGCTGACATCTCAAGGCTAAATCTGCTACATATCTGTCCCTAATTGGCTTTATTAGATAGAAACTGCAAAACAATGCACTTTATATTAACTGTATAATTGTGACTAGCCTTGCTGTCTGCAGGCTAAAGAACACATTGGTTCCTTCAAATAAGGCAAATGGTGTGCAGAGTTTGGCTGCTGAAAAATTATGAAGTAAAATTTATGCTAATTTGTTTTAAAAAAGTTAAGACTTGGCTAATATATGATTCTATAGCAACACAACATAAATATCTTGTAATTACAAGGTGTTTACTGTCCTTTTTAACATGTATATAACTACCATTGATTCAAGATATGTTTAATTGAGGCATTGTGTAAAAATTCCACAATTCTAATATGTTAAGTGAACATGCTGCATGTTGTAGGTATTACAGTTATCATTGTTTTACTGTATTCACATTTGTATATCCACTTAAAAAATATTGATATTTAAATGTGTTGTGTAATATAACTTCGCGAATTGACCATAATAACATTTAACCCCTTCACTATCAGGAATTTCAGAGAAAAACTTCCAAAAAAGTACTGGAGAATTTTTAGCATTTTTGCTATCACTCTGTTTAAACAGAAATATAGCTTTTTTAATTTTTTTATTAACCTATGAAAACTATATATATATATATATATATATATATATATATATATATATATATTGTAAAGTGTACAACCCAATGTATTGATCTAGGCCAATTTTGATATATTTGGTGCCACTAATTGGACTCCAATATGATCAAATATCAAACATTGTTTAACTTTTTTTGTTTCTCACTGAAATTATTTATAACTACTGCAGTCATAAGACAAATGGTTGTAAATGGGTCCCCGTTGTTCAGAAACAGCAGACATGCATGGTTTTGCCATTGGTTTCTGGCAATTAGAAGGTCACTAATTGCATCTGCACACCACAGTTCTGAAATTTTCAGCTGCTAAAGGGTTCATCAGCTTGTAAGGTTATTTTTTTACTGTAGTGTATGGATTGTTCTCCCACCTGAGACCTCTCACCCCCTGTTCCTTACCTGATCCCTACCCAGTGATCTGGTAGATGCCTTTTGTTCACTGGTTGCAGCTCCCACTATTTAAGCTGACAGCTGGGACAGTATCATGCACCTCTTTGCTGGACATAGGTAGCACGTCAACAAAGTATGCAGGGCAAAGTACTGTGTTACATAGTTCCTATGTCCATTTGGCACAAGGGGTTAACATTGTGATGATAGCAATCGAAAACATAGTAACATAATAGATGAGGTTGAAAGAATAGTCCATCATATTTAGCCTATAAGGTTCCTGATTTACACTAAAAAGCTGCATTTCCTATCACCTTGATTACGAGTTTTGCGTTATGGCGTGGTACGGCTATAACCCTGAAAAATTGTCCATATAGCTATACCGCAAGCATTTTAGCCTGTAACGCGATCTCCATTCCGCACTTTTCCATAGCACCGTATTACAGGTTGTGCAGTCCGGCTAAAATGCTTGCGTTACAGCCTATACCGACACGAGCCATTCCGCTATCTGAGACCAGTAGTTATGGATTTAGCAAAACTAAAATGTTACAAAGTACACTAACACCCATAAACTACCTATTAACCCCTAAACCGCCACCCTCCCGCATCGCAAATACTATATTACACCAATTAACCCCTTATCTGCCACCCACCCACATTGTGAATATTAAATAAACCTATTAACCCCTATTCCGCCGTGCACCCACATCGCCGACACTAAAACAGCTGTTTAACTTAGGGCAATGCTCTACAAAAAGACTTTTTAAGGGCTATTAGTAGTTTATTGTAGGCTAGGGGGTGTTATTATTTTGGGGGGCTTTTTTATTTTTATAGGGCTATTAGATTAGGTGTAATTGTTTTTTTTTTGATAATTTCATTTATTTTTTTTGTAATCTTAGAGTTTTTTTATTTTTTCGTATTTTTAGTGTTTATTATTTTTTATAATGTTAGATTTTTTTATTTTTTGCGTAGTATTAGATTTATTTCAATTTGTAATTTAGGTTTTTTAATTGGTAGTTTTTTTAATTTTATTAGAATAGTTATGTTAGGTTAATTCATAGTTTAATCTTAGTTTTTTTTTTATTTCACAGGTAAGGTTTTATTTATTTTAAGATAGTTATATTGTAACTTAAAATTAAAGTGTTAGGTTTAGGATAAATAGTTTAATTTAGTGTTTTGCAATGTTGGGGTCCAGCGTTTTAAGGGTTAATGGATTTAGTTTATTAATTATGATGTGGGGGGCTGGGGGTTTAGGGGTTAATAGGTTTATTTATTTTTGCAAAATAGGGGCCGGCGGTTTAGGGGTTAATAGGTTTATTTAGTGTCAGCAATGTCAGGGAGCGGCGGATTAGGAGTTAATAACTTTATTTAGGTTTTGTGATGTCGGGGTAGCAGATTAGGGGTTAATTACTTTATTTAGCGTCGTCGATGTCAGGGAGCAGCGGATTAGGGGTTAATAGCTTTATTTAGGTCTCGGCGATGGCGGTTTAGGGGTTAATAGGTTTATTTAGTGTCGGCGATGTCAGGAAGCGGCAGATTAGGGGTTAATAACTTTATCTAGGTCTCGGCGATGTCGGGGGAAGCGAATTAGGGGTTAATAACTTTATTTAGGTGTTGGCGATGTCAGGGGGTGGCGGATTAGGGGTGTTTAGACTAGGGGTTTGTTAGGGTGTTAGGTTTAAACGTAACTTTCTTTATCCCATAGACATCAATGGGGTTGTGTTACGGCGATTTGCCATTCTGCAATCGCAGGTGTTAGTTTTTTTTTCTAACACTCTCTCCCTATTGATGTATATGGGGGAAAGCAAGCACAAGCATGTCAACTCAGCCCTTGGCTTTTGTGCGGTATGAAGCTTAATGCACCATACCGCACAGCACAGTTTTTCAGTAACTCAAAATAGCAGCTCTATGGAAAGTGCGGTACCGCTCTTTCCATACCGGTACCCGGTATAGCGCAAAACTCGTTATCTAGCCGTATGTGATTTACTCTAATGAAGCTGCCAATTAAATACATTAATACATCTAGAAGCCGTCCCACTTAACACAAGCAATCTTATCCCTGAATTCAGTTTTTAGCCCAAAATCTATACAAGCCTTTTTAACTGTATCTAAGTATTGGCATTCACTACCTGCTTGATCTTACTATGAAAAAATGTAAGATCTCATTTGCTTTTACCTTAAAGGGATGTAAACCCCATTTTTTTTCTTTCATAATTTAGATAGAACATAACATTTTAAACAACTTTCTAATTTACTTCTATTACCATATTTTCTTTGTTTTCTTGTTATCCTTATTTCAAAAGCAGAAATGTAAGCTCATGAGTGTGCACGTGTCTGCATTACTGTATAGCAGCAGTTTTGCAACAATATTATACATTAGAAGTAGCACTAGATGGCAGCACTATTCCCTGTCCTGTAGAGCTTCAGGCATGTGCACGCTACCTACCTAGGTATCTCTTCAACAAAAAATAACATGAGAATGAAACATTTTTGATAATAGAAGTAAATTGGAAACTTTTTAAAAATTGTATTTTCTATCTGAATAATGAAAGAAATGTTTTGGGTTTAATGTCCCTTTAAAGTGTGATATGTTGTCACAAACAATTGCCTTGGAATAAACAATGCTTCAGCAACCTCTGTATATGGGTCTATGTCATTTTGTTGACATTAGCATCTATCCCCTCTGATGACGGCAAATAAGGAAAACTATGTAATAGATTTAGGCTTCAAAAGTCTTCAGCGTTCAATATTCTGAGCTGGAAAACCTACAATTTTGAGAATTAAATTAAATGAAAAGTGGGCAAAATATAAAATGAAATTATATTGCAAAGTTGTTCTACCATGTATAATTAAACTTTTTTTATTACAATCTCCACGTGTTTCATGTCCCTCCAGCAAAATATTTTTACTGTTTAATATTTTTTAATTAAATGGAAGGAATTAGTAAAAAAACTATTTAACTTAAAAAAAATTCTTCTATTAATCATACAAAAATATGTGGACAAAAAGTAAATTATTACAATTCCTCTATTGTGTTTCAATTTTTTTTTTGGTAGTTACGTTTCAGCAAATGCAATTTAATCCAGTTACATAGTAGTTTTATATAATTTGATACAGTTTCATAATATGATCTTTTTTAAGCGAAACTAAACGACCAAGTTGAATTATTGTATCTTTTAAAATATTATTCTTACATTTCTCTTTACATTGTACCGTAAAAATTCAAATAATGTCACTGTGAGAAAAAAAAATCAATAAGAATAAAAGAAATACATTTTATGCACTTAAAATATAATAGATTATACTGTTCTCACTTTCAATAGCCTTTGCTGTCACAAATTGTCTGAATTGCTTTTCTATTTTTGATATACAGCACCAGGTTTCTCACACTCTATATTATAGCTCACTTTATTAATTAGTTTTTAAGACCCTTAAGTAATAAAAATGTAGCCATTCAAAGCCATGATTTGACTTATTTGCAAGTGATGTATAACTTGGCAAATTCTGCTTTGAGTTACTCCTAGGGCTTGAGTAGTGGAAATAAATTCACTTTTTCCAAGGATTTTTTTTTCCAGCCATAGCTTGCCTGGAAATGGATATGATCATGCTATTTTACACTTAATCTCTCTAAATTTAATATCATTTTTCAGGTCTTTGCTTGTCAGCCTATGTTCATCAGACAGTTGGTGGTCTTCGAAAATCATCCAATTTATTGTGCAAATTGATTCTCTTATATTGAAAGTGTTTTGATGTGTTGGTTTTAATAAATGTGAGACTCTTGAACGTTTAAAATGACAAATAATTTGCTGTGTTTTAACCACAAATATATAGTCAATGCAATGTTGAGTTAATGTAATGAAATGTATACTGTATAAATAAAAACAAATTTGCATCTTTCAACATCAACTAAATAATAATATGACTGAATATTTTGTCTTAATAAATATGGACAACGTGTACATGTTTTATATTTGCTTATTGACTTAAACAGCATTGTATGAGAGTGTAGCCTATATAAGTGAAGTGCATTCCCAAATATGCAAGTGCATATGCATATATGTTAATATTGTCCTGGAAATGGGAAATGCACCTAGTCCAGTCTGTGAGTGCAGTCTATTTCCACGTTGGTGTTAGGAAAATTAGATTGAGTGCTCTCACATGAAGGTTGCAAGCAAGAAATGCTTAGATTAGTGCCCAAATACTTGAGTTACTGTCAAGGGACTTTTTGGCTTATTATTTAAATGTCACTAAATCCATATTGAGGCTGTAACTAAATTCATATTGATTAAACATCTGCATTTGGTGAAGTCACAAATGCAAATTTGTGACAAAACACAGACATTTGTTTTGTGAAAATGAAACAAAAATCTGAACAAATGCCCCAACTAAATTTAAAGAAAATTAAGAAATACTGCAGAAATTCATATGCAATTATTTGTTTCCATTAAATTACCTTAGGGGTTAAAATACTTACCGCAAGCATGCTGGAGAGCCGTTATAATGCTGACAATTCTGCACAGAGATCTGGAT
The DNA here is from genome assembly GCF_027579735.1 of Bombina bombina. NCBI lineage: Eukaryota > Metazoa > Chordata > Amphibia > Anura > Bombinatoridae > Bombina > Bombina bombina. Next base: position 986,832,132 of record NC_069502.1, read on the forward strand.
TCTGGTCATTCGGGGGGGGGGGGGTGACGCTGACCTGTGACTTCAATGCGCAACACGTACAGCGCAAAGCTTGTTGGAGCTGGAGACACTGGAGCGTCACACAAGCCACGTCATCTGCCTGGCAGTTTTCTACAGCCCAGTCGGGGCTCATGTAGCCAGGAGGATGCCACTAGGGCCTAGTGGGAAGTGTTAGAGGAGAAGGAGGTGATACCTCCTCCAGCTAGGAGGAGAAGGTGATACTGCATTGGTTGCAGCACGGTCAGCACAAGAAGGGCGCCTCTTTTCTCTTCACAGAGACCCGGCCAATTAAACACCTGTATAGAGCTCAGAAGTCGAAGCCGAAGCCATGGAATTGCCTCACAACAGGAGGCCCCTTCAACCCCCAAACGAGAAAGACAGCTAAGGAGGTAGAACTACCATAAGGCATAACAGACTCCTCTATTCAAGAGTTAGAGGTAACCCTCTCTATAAGCTGTCTAAAGGGCTGTCTACACAGCATGATAGACCTCAGTCACAATGTTACTCTTTGAATTGTCTCTAGAATTGTCAGTTGGGATTACAGATACAAATAAACATTAGGCTGTAGTCTGTTAAACATTATGGGATGCACATTTTTCCTCTGCAAAGATTTATGTCGGCTTCTTCCTTTATATCTCCCTGTATATCTGCATTTTAAAACATCTTCACACAGTAGAGACTTTGCCATACTTAATCTAAGATAGATTTAAGGTCTATTACTTAGATACTGTATATGCTTTTGGATGGTTCTTCTTCTTTCCCTTTTCAAGAATTTAAAGTGTGATATTTCTATAAGGAACGGTTTGAAATAAGATTTGGTGGGAAGTTTGCATACTAATTCAAGATCACTTGTATGAAATAATCAACTTTCATGTTGAAACTTTTATGTCTGACTCCTTATACCTAGTAACTCCAAGCCTTAGCCAGGAAAGAAGTGATATTTTACACTAGGTCCTTATTGAATTGAGAGGCCTATGGATAAATACCTCCATCAAACCAAAATGTCACCTAAACTTAAAAATCTAGATAAAAAGGTGAACAAACGTATTAACTCTCCTAGCGAGTTTTATATGGAAGAAAAAATATGTGATTCTCTTGATGCAAGTGGCATAGCCTCACAAGTATCTGCTCTAATTATACCCAAGATAGAAGAGATCCATGGGAGATTGGACACCATCATTGAAGAAATTAGAGCTCAAGCTGAGAGAATCAAAAATCTGGACAAAGGGTCTCTAACTGCGATGATATGCAGAATAATATGGGGGGGGGAACAGAATTTCTACTAAAGCAAAATGTGATCCTGTCTAATTAAATAGAAGACATGGAGAACAGAGCTAGAAGGAGCAATTTATGCCTAATTGGTCTACCTGAAGATTTTTAAATTTCAAAAACTGAAAATCTTTGTGGAGAATACTTTACCTGATCTTCTGGGATTGAAACAAGACAAAATCTCTTTGTTGTGGAAAGAATACATAGGTTGGGGAGAGAAGCTGAAGTGCTGCCACAAGGATCCAGGAAACCAGGCCCAGTAATAGCAAAGTTTTGAACTTTCAAGGAAAATCAGAGTTGCTGAGAGCATATAGTAAACATCAGAATATATACTATGAAGATGCAAAGATCCAATTATTTCAGGACTTTTCAGTGGAGACTTCACAAGAAAGAAGACAATTTTCAACTTAATTCTCTCCTTTGGTTTCAGAAAAAATATATTTTCCCTTTTGTATCCAGCTAAGTTAAAAATGATATCAGGCTCAAATTTTTTATCTTAGAATCTCCAGAGGCAGCCCAAGTCTTTCTGGACAACAAAGTAAAAAATTAGAAAGTTAGAATATGAGAGTTATTGATCCAGTAGTTCTTTTTTTTATTTTTATTTTTTTAAACATGGAAAATTATATATGCAAAATGGCCATTATGGTCCTTTTTTTCCCCTTCCTCTTTCTATGATGCTCACTACAGTTCTCCATAGAAAAGGGAAAACTATTTATTGTGGCACTTATGGTTGGACACATTTAATTCTTTTTTTAGTATTTTGGTATAGGGTTTTTTTTTTCTCTCCTCTTTCTCTCTGGAATTTAATATTTTCACTACAATATTATGGACACTGATTCATCGAGTTATGATCAATTAATGACATTTTTTTGGGGGATGTATTTTTCTTTAAAGGGGAGGGAAGAGGTAACACTAATTGTACGTGTTAAAGTTCTTCACTATAACAGTAACAATGTTGATTACTAGGAAGATAAACTTATGGATATGTGTTATGAATTAATTAATTTCATAGCTTTGAATACATATCTGCAATAATTGACACAGTGATGTGTATCACAATACTATGGATATTGATTAACCGAAATATGATTAACTATGGTGATTTTGTATTTTTGTTTAGGTTGTATTTTTCTTTAGTAGAATGGGGTAAAAGAGGGAGGGAGAGGGAGGGAGAGGGAGGAGGGGAAGAGAAAGGAAAAAGATGCTGTCAGGATTATGTGTATGGTATGGTTTAAAGCACTTAAGGATATTTGTTGCAAACTGCTATATATGCAAAATGTGTTTTTTTTTGTTTTGTTTTGTTTTTCTTCTTTTCTTTCCTTTCCCTCCCCTTCTCTCTCCCCCTCCTATTTCTTTTTCCCCATGGGAACTCCCTTGAACAAGGAATAAGTTGGTAAAAATATTGACATGGAATGTGGGAGGGATTCATTCCCCGATTAAAAGGAAAGCCATCATTCATTTTTTAAGATTTTTTTTATATAATATGTTTGAAGAAACCCATCTTTCAGATGTGGAACATAGTAAGTATCTAAGCCACATAGCTCAGGGTATCATTATTTTCCTCATATAAAAAGGCATCAAGACTCAAGAGGAGTAATGATATTACTCTATACTAAACTTGATTATAAAATCTTATGTGTAATACAAGATAAAGAGGGTAGATATTTATTTCTGAAAATATAAATTCAGAATGAACAATATTTAATAGTCGATGACTCAATGTGTATGGACTAAATGGCCCTAATGAAAAAATTTGGAATATATTAACTAACAATTTGCCTAAATTTCCAAATGATAAGATCATATTAACAGACTTTAATATTGCACCTAATTCTTTTTAGATAGGAGGAATTTAGGGAAACAAATAAAAAATCTTAGTTTTACTAAATTACACTTGAATTATAAGAAAATTATTTTTTAATTTATCACTCATGCTATGAGTTTGGTAAATGTATGGAGACTGTTAAATCCTAATAATATGGATTATACATGTTATTCAAAATCCCATAATACTCTTTTGAGACTAGATTTATTTCTCATTTCCGAATGTTTGATAACTAAAACATCAAATTGTACAATATTGGAACATACATTATCTGACCATGGCCCCGTTGCCATAGAATTGGATATTGGCAAATCCTTTACATTTAACACTTTTTTCTTTCCTTCTTCTTCTGCAGAAGCCACCTAGTTTCAAATCTTTTGTACTCAAAATTTGGCAAGTATTTAGTTTATTTAATAATCAACATAGAGATAATGTCCCTATTTTCTGGCAAACTGCTAAGGCCTATATGAAAGCAGAAATTAACACTTATGTGGCTAGGCTTAAAAAATCGCAAAATCTAAAATGTAATGAGTTATCAAACAGACTAACAGCAACATATACCTTATTTAAACAATACCCAAATAGAAAAAACAGAGAAAAACAGAGAAAACGTTTACGCTAGCAAAAAAGATAGAGACACATCTAAATTTGGTAATAAAGTAGGCAATTTTCAGACATAATTGTTAAAAGACAGAATAAAAGTAAAGCTATAGCAGCTCTTCGAAGTACGGAAAATGTCTATGTAGATCAGGACAATATATCTTTATTATTCCAAAAATATTATACTAATCTCTATTTATCTCAAAATCCTATTAAACTAAATATGGATACATTTTTAGAAGATAATAAGCTCCCCAAAATTTCAGAGTTAGACATTGAAATACTAAATCAACAGATAGCAGAACAGGAAATCCACAAAATAATAGCTTAAATTGCCAGAGGGAAAACCCCGGGACTGGATAATTTACCTCTTGAGTTCTACCTGACCTTATCATCTGAAGTTGTTCCAATTTTGAAAAATCTTTATAAATATTATTTTGAAAATAACTTGAAAATATTATCCTGATTCCTAAACAAAATAAAGATCCTTTAGAAAAAACCTCATTCAGACCCATCTCACTCCTGAATCTGGATTATAAAATTTTAACAAAGATCCTAGCAGAAACGATGAAAAATATCAAAATTTTACATACAGATCAGGTGGGCTTTGTGAGCGGTAGAGCTTCAGAGATGAATGTAAGAAAAATTTTGCATACAATTTGTCACTACAATGGAGAATGTTCCTCCCTGTCTGAGGCCTTCCTGCTATCTCTGGATGCAGAGAAGGCCTTTGACAGGGTGTAATGGCCATTTTTGCTTAAAATTTTAGAGGAATTTTTATTTGCGGGAACCTTTCTGAATTTGGTCCGAAATATTTACTCTGATATGAAGGCATCTTTATTGATCAACAATAGTATTTCAAACTCTTTTTCATTAACAAGGGGCACCCGACAGGGGTGTCTCCTCTCACCTTTGCTATTTTATCTCATTTTGGAACCCTTAGCAATTAAATTAAGGAACAATCTTAATGGTGGGTAAAGTCCCAATTAAAATTTCTTTATTTGCGGACGATCTTCTTATATTTGTAATGGATCTCACAATCTATATTGACATTATTCTTAAACTTCTGGAAGATTATAGTTGTGTATCTAGTTAACAAATTTGGCAAAATCTAAAATATTGTGGTTAAAAAAAAAATTCTCTTCAGACATCAATTCACAGAAACAAATTCATTTAATTATTTAGGCTTAAAAATCTCTGTTGATCCTGCAAAATGGTATGGAGACAATGTTTTTCCAGTCCTGTGGGAAAATAGTGTTAAGAGGAAAAGTTGGGGAGACTTGCCACTTTTCTGGTAAAATCAAGATGTTTATAATTCCTAAAATTGTATATATATTAAGAATGCTTTATTAATTAGGAAAGCAAATCTGAGGTGGTTTAATCAGAGGCTAATATACTACCTATGAAGTGGAAGGAAAGCAGGAATAAAACTTAATAATGTATATCAACCCTAAATTAAAGGGGGACTAGCTTTGCCAAATTTAGAATAGTATAATTTTGCCACCATCCTATGCTACCCTATTGACTGGCTGTTACAAATTTTTAGATACTCATTTAGGGAGTTAGAGGAACAGGTCTGATCCTTATATTCCCTGAACTTTGTTATTCATGCTTCAAATAGAGACTTAGGGGCATATTTATGATTGTGCGAGCGGACATGATCCGATATAGTGGATCATGTCTGCTGCACATCAATAAATGCTTTTTATCATTTATCATTGCACCAACAGTTCTTGTAAACTGCTGGTGCAATGCCACCCCCTGAAGATTTGTGGCCAATCTGCCGCTAGCAGGGGGTGACATGATCGGGTTAATTTCTGTCAATTTCTGCCTGCCTTAGAGCAGCGGACAGGTTATGGAGCAGCGGTCTTTAGACCACTGCTTCATAACTTCTGTTTCCAGCGAGCCTGAAGTCTCGCCGAAAACACGGGGCATCAAGCTCCATATGGAGCTTGGTAAATATGCCCCATGGGTTCAACTATATCTTCTCATCCATTATTTAGAGACATCTTAAAGGTCTGGAGGAAATCTATGAAATGGTTGGGGAATAAATCACATTTTTCTAAATTGCTACCAATATAGGGTAATAGGTATTTTCCGCTGGGGATCTCATCTAATATATTTAGTAAATGGTCACCAGGTAAATTTCTAGTAATCAAGGATTTTTATGATACTAACTCCAAGAAATTATATTCTTTTAATGAATTACGGAAGATTTTTCCTGAAGTCCAACTTGAACACAAGTTTTATTTCTTCAAGCTAAGGACTATATTGCAAAATTGACTAGAAACGGGGGGGCGGGTCCGAACACCGACCAAGATGGCTGCTTTTTAATTATGCCTGAGACTTGGTGTCGATAGATTCGCTGTTTATCACACCTTGGATTTACAATCTCTGTTCTGCTCCTCAACAGTTCTGAAGAATAATACCTAAGGAACAGATTTTTATAATTTTCATAAAGAATCTCAGCCACGCAGACCGGAATAGATGTGGTACACAGCGAAGGCCTACTAAACGGCCTGGCCCTCATCTACCCTCCCTAACTCCTGATAAAGATCGGGTCCAGCAGCTCTGTGAGCTGTCGCTAAGCCCTAAAATTTCAGTCAAGGGAGTTGCAAGGAGACTTTATTTTTATGAATAATAACTCGACTTGAGCGCTATGGAAGAGTCTTGTCACGCAATACAGACCCTGATAGGAAACTTTGAAAAAGAATTACGCAGCACTATAAGGGATGCATTTAAACCACTGCTTCAGCGATCCCCTAACAGGGATATACATCGCCGGATCATCAGGGGAGAAAGCCCTTCACCGAAGGTTTCATACCAAGATGACATAATGAGAGAGAGCAATGCTGGGATACAGCTCCCCAGCCAATACTATCATGAGCCTCCAGTGCCTTATAGAGCGTATACACTATTGCACCCTGTGGAAACTTCCATGGTCAGTAAGCAGAGGCATGATGCTAGGGGGAGAACGAAGGTGGCCTGGAACATGAAAGATCCCCTGTCGACTGGCAGTCTGAGTGCGCCTAATACGGACCTCCGGTCGTTAAAAAATGCAAACGAGAGAGCCATCACCAGTACTCTAACGATGCGATCCGGAGACTTACCGCCATGTTCAGTTCCCACCCTGAGCCTTGACCAGGGTGCTGGTCACACAACTTGGCCTTGCGGTCTCAAGAAAACGATGCCAATACTGTGGATGGGAAAACAGACCATCTACCAGGGGTCCGAAAGCTGCTTGGATGCCAGGAAAGTGGTGAGCAGTCAATTTACTCCTGAGCACCAGTACTCTGTTGTGAAGGGCATTTGGGGTCAGAAACACCGGAAAATAGGCATTGGTTAAGACTATCACACTCCGGAGCTGCCTGTATACTCAGCTATGCCTACAGAGACCCAGCAGCCCCCATATTAACGGGCCCCTAAAGACATTCATAAACTTTTTAAGGGGAATTATTGATAGGCCCTAAATGTTTATCAGATACTGCTTTGACCCTCCTAGAACTATGTTGTACTCATGGTGGATATCTGACTTACAAAGACTCCCCAATCTGGTATCTCTGATAACTTCCTATGATTCAGCAAATTATGTAGCATAGTGGGGATTAATGTTACATTCAGGGCTATATGTATAATTTTCTCTGCAAATATGTAACCTTAACCTAATTATACCCAGGTTGTCTTTCCCCCCCCCCAAAAAAAAAAAATTGACTAGAAACTTTCCACAGATGTGGTATAAACATCCATTAATGGACGCAATTAACCCTGGGAAATGGTCATTATCCTCCATATATAAAAACTTAAGAGCAGCAGAAGGGGAAAGATTATCTAAAGACCTAATGAATAAATGGGCCAAGCTACTAGATATTTCTGATTTGGAGAGATCTCTTTTTCAAAGTCTTGATAGGGCTCAAAAATTATGTACTTCTATATATATAAGAGAAACTCAATTTAGACTACTCGATAGGGATTACCTTACACCACAAAGAGTTGTTAAATGGAAAAGGGAGGTTAATAATGTATGTCCCAAATGTTCACATGTAAATCCTGATTTAGGACATCTTTTGTGGGATTGTACGAAGTTAAAACAATTTTGGTTCAAAATAAGTTATTTTCTCTTTCTAATAACAAAGAAGATAATTATTTTGACTGGGGAAGATCTGGAAAGATTTTATTTGTTACCAAGAAGATGTATTCAATACTCGTATTGAATAAATTGCTAATATCCATTTATAATGTTTAAGAGATGGGGACGCTTATTATCAGTATTAGATTTTTTTTTTGGGGGGGGGTTGTAATAAGGATTAATAGGTCAAGAATTAAAGGACAAAAAAATGATATTTGTTAATCTAGATAAAATTGAAAAAACAAATTATGCAAAGCTATGCTTACTCTTCTATGTATTGTTTAAGTCAAGCAATTATTGAAGATAGCTTGATGAATGCTTTATTTTGATAATTTATTAATAAAGATTATTAAAAAAATAAAAAAAAATTCATATGCATTCGTTTCCTTTTTATTACCTTAGGGGTTAAAATACTTACCACTAGTATGCTGGAGAGCAATGCTAATGCTGACAATTCTGCACAGAGACCTGGACTGTGCAATTAGGAGGCTTTTGCAGTGGATCCCTGGGCCTGCGTTAACGGAGATGGACTGATGGCTCTGTGAAGAAGTGTCTGCATTAATGCGGCTTTCCAGCGCACTGGAGGTAAGAAAAACTTTTTTACCAGTAGCAAAGAAACATTTACATGCATTTAATAAATGTAAATGTTCCACAAATATTCAGTATTTGTTTAGTTTAAAACTAAATGAATACCGGATAACAGAGCTGCTATATATTGGGAAAACTAATTTTTCTGAAAATTCAGTCCGAAAGATTCAGCTAAACTAAATTTTTTGCCCAAGCACATGTCTAATATTGATGCTGCACTTTAATAAATATGGACAATGCCTAATTTCCAGTCTTGCTTATTGATTTAATGAACAGGTTAATGTGAGTGCTGCAAAGGTAACTGAAGTGTAAAGAGTTAAATCTGTAAATGTTGTCTGTGACATGGCAAGAGCATGCAATAGAGCCTGTGACTGAAATCCATTTCCAGGTTTTCATACATGTAATAGGGTTATGACCATTATCTTGAGAACTCTCACAGATGAAGATAACAAGCAGTTTTAGAGACCAGAAAGAAAGGCTAATGTTATGGCTGAAATATCGAGAAAGCTGTAAAGGGTCTTTTTGGATTATCATCTCTTGGTCATCTCTTCCATTTTTTTTTTTTTTTTTTAATTTGTACTACTGTCTGGGTAATTAAAAAGGGAAATATGCTGTAGAAAACCTGTAGGGGTGCACTACCAAATTGCTAGTAAATGTGAAACATCAATTGATGTAATTAAATAAGGTGACAACAATAAAATATAAGAAATATAATAAAATAGAATGTGATCATACAAAATAAGAAGAAATTGAATAAAATAATAATTGTCCCAATGCTAGTATAATAGAATAATAAGTACTGTGAAATATCTGCAACAAATCTAAGATAAAATTGCTTACAATGGGTATCAATGAAACTCAGAGACAAGTGTGAATTATCTAAGGAAATACTTAAGAATGACAAACTCTGAACATTGTGTGAATATCATCCCAAAAAGGTTTTGGGATTTTTGTGAAAAAAAAATTGTGAATCACAGTACAAAATGAGGTTGCATCTGAATGTGTTCAAATAGTTGGATGTTGGAAACAAGGCAGGCTCCACTTCAATCCCGATGCAAAAGGTCACATGTGATAAAATCAAAGAAAAGAAATGGAGCGCCGCATAGTGTTTTTTATTTATAAAAGCAGTGTAAGTTGTATGAAATTTCACTCACAAACAATTTGTGATGGCACCTGTCTGGGAATAGGTGCAAAACGACAGACTGACCCTTTGCAGTGGTCGGCTCACTGATAACCGGCTGCTGGTTAACTGGTTAAAGTTGTTCCAGCTGTAATTGCTATGTCCTGGTCTTCTTGTGTGTGTCCAATCACCACCTCTGTCACAGGCTTGGCTAATGCAAAAGGACTTTTTGGATACAGAGACTGCTTGGAAAGGGAAGGAACTGGACAACATTCGAGCTAGTAATAAGCTGAACAAATATTTAATATTTGCAACATGTTTTTTGACCACATACTGGTCTTTCTTTGGGCAATAAAATTGATAAAAAGGTAGTTGACTAATGATCTTTTAATGCACATAGTTGCATGTAGACCAGATGTTACTTATTTGAAATGTCCAATCACATATCACTTGCTCTGTCTAAAACATAATTAAAATTTGATACAAAGTATGCTGAATTCGAAAAATGTCTATATTTTTTATACATTGTAAACAATCTGTCTGATATTATAAAACTGTAAAAATAGGCGGAAAAAAGATATATGCTCACAGAAAAAAAATCTAATAAAAATATATATGCCAAAAATATAAAACAAATATGAATCATTAAAAATGTGTATATGAAATGAAGACAAAAATGGTTATTTTTAATTATGTCAAACTAGAACTGAAACACTTGGATATTAGTGTGGTTGTAATAAATAAATCAGTGAATAAGAATAATCAGAGTGATGCATCAAAAGGACATATTTAAAAACTCATAAAATTGAAAAAATATAAACTGAAAAATATAAAATGAATTGGAAAAAAATAAAAAATAAAGTAATTATGAATGAGATAAAAATAATGTATAATATATGGAATTTGAATTGATTTGAAAAATTAATTTTTAAAAGGTTTTTGAAATTGAACTGTCTAGGTAATTACCAGCTAACATCTTACTCAATCTCTTGAAAATCCTTTTTCTCTGCCATTAGTTAGCTGAAAAAATCTGATCCAAAACCCAAATCAATCCTAAAAATAATTTTGTGCATGCTTATGTTGCACTAAAATATATTTACCTAGATTACAAGTTTGTGCGTTCGTCTTTTAATGCTAAAAATATGGTATTTCAGCGTTAAAACAGCACCGCAGCCATTACCAAGTCTCGTCGGTATAGGTGTACTGCAAGCCTTTTAGCCTTTACCACAACGTCAGTCCCACACTCCTAAAAATTACGTTTTTTTCATGGGATTTCCATAGCAAGTTTTGCAGTGAGGCTAAAAAGTGAGGATTACAGTTAGGGATGGGCGAATGTGTTTATATCCGAATTAGAATGTTAGAACGAATGTTATTGTAGAAATTCGATTTACATATCAGAATGTTGATAAGAACGAATATTCTTAAAAATTCGATTTTCGAATGTTATTTACAGTTTTCGAATGTAACATTCGAATTCGAATGTCACATTTGAATTCGAATGTTACATTTATAAAACACAATTGTAGACTAGAAACACTATTTCAAATGTCACATTTGAATCGAATATCACATTCGAATCGAATGTCACATTCGAATCGAATGTCACATTCGAATTCGAATATTACATTTATAAAACACAGTATTAGACTAGAAATACTATTTCGAATTTGAATGTCACATTCAAATCGAATATCACATTTAAATCGAATATCACATTTAAAACACAGTATTAGACTAGAAATACTATTTCAAATTCGAATGTGACATTCGAATTCGAATGTAGCATTCGAATTCGAATATTACATTTATTAAACACAGTTGTAGACTAGAAAATAGAAATACTATTTCAAATTTGAATGTCACATTCGAATTCGAATGTCACATTCGAATTTGAATATTACATTTCGAAATTGAATGAATACATAGCTAATTATTCTATTATTGGAACAAATATTTTCGAATTTTATTGAAAAATTCAAAAACGAAAATTCGAAAATAGAATGTAAGAATGTTATATAAACATTCGAAATTCGATTCGAAGGAACAAATGTATCAAAATTCTTTTTAAATTTTGAATTTTTAGAAACATTCGCCCATTCCTAATTACAGTCTATTTTAGTATAGGGTCTGGGCAGTAAAAGAGCTAAATGCCCATTTAAGGGCAATGCACATACAAATGCCCTTTTCAGGGCAATGGGTAGCTTAGGTTTTTTAGATAGTTTTTTTTAATTTTGTGGGTTTGGGGGGGGGGGGTGGGAGTTTGTAATGTTAGTGGGTCTTTGTAAAAAAATTTCACTAAAAGAGCTGCTATCTTTAGGGCAATACTCTACAAAAGACCTTTTTAAGGGCAATTGGTAGTTTATTCTAAATTAGGATTTTTTATTTTGGGGTGTTTTTTTATGGGTATTAGAATAGGAATATTTTTTTTATTTTTGATAATTTGTTATTTAGTGTAATGTATATTTTTAGGGGGTGTTTTTTTTTAGCAAAAGAGCTGTTTAACTTAGGGCAATGTCCTACAAAAGGCCATTTTAAGGGCCCTTGGTAGGTGGGGGTTTGTATAGTGTTAGGGTGTGTTTATATATTTTTTGGAGCAAAAGAGCTGTTTAACTCAGGACAATGCCCTACAAAAGGCCTTTTTAAGGGCCCCCAAAAGGCCCTTTTATGGGCCCTTGGTAGTTTATTTTAGATTAGGGTTTTTTTTTTTTGTTTTTTTTTTAAGGGTATTAGAATAGGAAAAATCTTTATTTTTTGGATTTTTTTTTTAATGTAATGGTAGTTTTTTATTTTTTGTAATGGTAGGTTTTAGTGTAATGCAGGTTAAGTTTTATTAAACAGGTAAGTTTGTATTTATTTTAACTAGGTAGTTAGTAAATAGTTAACTATTTACTAACTAGTCTACCTAGTTAAAATAAATACAAACTTACCTGTGAAATAAAAATAAAACCTAAACTAGCTATATGTAACTATTAGTTATATTGTAGCTATCTAAGGTTTTATTTAGTTAATAATTGTAAATTTAATTTAGATATAATTTCATTATGTTCAAGTTAGGGGGTGTTAGGGCTAGGTTTAGGGTTAGGGTTACGTTAGGGTAAGAGTTAGGTTTAGGGGTTAATATAGTTTAATTTAGGTTGTTGCAATGTGGGGGGCTGGTGGTTTAGGGGTTAATAGGTATATTATCTAAAGCGATATTTGTGCTGCACTTATTAATACCGCAAATGCAAATGTGCGCTGGTATTACAAGTTAGGTGCAATGTGACCGCAACCTCACATTCGCATTGCATAGAATCTTTGTGCTCATGAGAGCGTGCTTCCATAGGCTCCAATGGGGGCCTAGTTCTCATGCAGTGAGACTGGCATGAGAACTAGCGCAGCAAAGTTATGTGTTAATATGTGTATATACACATATTAGCACATAAATATATATGTACAGTATATAAGCATATAAATATATATTTACAAGGAACTTTTCAGTGATGTTTTTTTTCTAACACCCCGCCCCTGCCAACTTTAATTCCTCATAACTGCTTTTTACAGGGGTTTTTTAACCCCTTAATGACACACGTCGTACTGGGTACGTCACACAGAAACTGGTCTTTAAAGACTAACAACTTACCCTGTACAATGTTAGGGGTTGAAAGCGACTGGAAGCGATCCTGATTGCTTCCAGCCTCTTTCAAGGTATTGCCGTCATGCTTCGATATTGAGGCATCACTGCAATACCTTTTTTGGAACACCGATGCAGAGAGGGCGTGCCGATCCTTGGTGGGTGGGGGTAGCTGCAGGGAGGCGGGTGGGCAGCCCATTGCTGGCAAACTTCTGGCCAGCAGTTGCACACGATGTCAGGTGCGCGCAGGAGCGTGCGCGGGAGGTGGCCAAATTGGAAGTGGTGGGAGAGGGTGGTGGGTGGCAGAGGAGGGGGAGGATAACTTTTAAAAAGGGATCTGGGAGGGGCTATGGAGGGGGCAGTTACACTACTAAAGCTAAAATTAACCCTTCAAACTCCTTACAAGGTACCTAATTAAACCCATCAATGCTGGGCATAATACACATGTGGTGCACAGCGGCATTTAGCGGCCTTCTACTTACCAAAAAGCAATGCCAAAGCCATATACAGTATGTCTACTATTTCTGAACAAAGGGCATCTGAGAGAAGCATTTACAACCATTTGTGCCATAATTGCACAAGCTGTTTGTAAATAATTTTAGTGAAAAACCCAAAGTTAGTGAATAAGTGAACGATTTTTTTTATTTGATTGAATTTTGCAGTAAAATAGTGGCATGAAATACATCAAAATGGGCCTAGATCAATACTTTTGGTTGTCTACTACACTACACTAAAGCTCCCTACAAGCTACATAATTAACCCCTTCACTGCTGGGCCTAATATAAGTGTGTTGCGCAGTGGCATTTAGCAGCCTTCTAATTATCAAAAAGTAATGCCACAGCCATAAATGTCTGCTATTCTGAACAAAGGGGATCCCAGAGAAGCATTTACAACCATTTGTGCCATAATTGCACAAGTTATTTGTAAATAATTTCAGTTAGAAACCTAAAGAAAAAGTTTGTGAAAAAGTGAACGTTTTTCTTTTATTTGATAGCATTTGGCGGTGAAATGGTGGCATGAAATATACCAAAATGGGCCTAGATCAATACTTTGGGTTGTCTACTAAAATATATATATATATATATATATACATGTCAAGGGATATTCAGGGATTCCTGACAGATATCAGTTTTCCAATGTAACTATCGCTAATTTTGGGGGGAAAAAATGGTTTGGATATAACAAAGAGCTACATTTGGTATTTCTAAACTCAGGACAAAATTTAGAAACTATTTAGCATGGGTGTTTTTTGGTGGTTGTAGATGTGTAACATATTTTGGGGGTCAAAGTTAGAAAAAGTGTGTTTTTTCCATTTTTTCATCATATTTTATAATTTTTTTATAGTAAATTATAAGATATGATGAAAATAATGGTATCTTTAGAAATCCATTTAATGGCAAGAAAAACAGTATATAATATGTGTCGGTACAGTAAATGAGTAAGACGAAAATTACAGCTAAACACAACACAGCAGAAATGTAAAAATAGCCCTGGTCCTTAAGGGTAAGAAATTGAAAAATGGCCTTGTCCTTAAGGGGTCAATTAAAAAAAAAATGCAAATTTTCTGAGCTCTTATTACTACCGCAAGCTCGCAGTAGCAATAACCAGCCACTTTCAATGACTGGTTATTTATCGCACACCTGTAAATGTGTGAATTTGCCCGTTTATGGACGCGTGATAAATTTGCACTCCACTTGTAATCTAGCCCTAAATAGTGTAATCAGTATAGGATTTTTTAATTTTTTTTTAAGGATACACAACATTTATAAATAAATAAATAAATAAATAAATAGATAATCTACTCTTGATAAAGAATAATTCTTGTAAAAGTTAATCAATCCTTTTGTGAAATCGTTAACAGACTAACATTTACCAATCACTCCGCGCCTACGTGAGAATGGAGTGTGTGTGCGTATACAAGACTTACCTAGATAGTAAAATGTATTGCAACAACGGTGATAATACGTTTTACTTTTTTGTATTTAGATGTAAACTGCTAAATTACTTTAGACTTATTTTAAATTACATTAAACACCTCTTGCATTTAAATAAATATTGTTATTATTCCACACCTTCTTTATTTTATTACCTATCAGACGTCACTCATATTCCAGCATATTTTACCTTACAGTTGGTTCTCTAATCAAACACTGTTTAGTATACTATCCTGTAAACTGTATCAAGGTATGTGCTAGAGATGTGCATTCATATCAAATGCAAAATGTGACAGAACTGTCATTATTCATTGCATTTATTTTAAAAATGTAAGAATGAATGTCCCTTTAAATGAAAGAGTAAATTTACAAATGTGTAAATAAATAAAATTCATTCATATATGCAGATATGAGAGGTGTGTAAAGAACATATAAATGTTGGGTAAAAGAGAGTATGAATGGGGTTTGTGAAAGATACAAAGGTTGTATGTAAGATTAAGAATGGGATTGTAAAATATGTACAAATGAGGTTGTGAAAAGTACTGAGAGCAAGGAAAGAAATGTGAATGGATCTATGAATAGGGTATGAATAGGCTGATGTGGCATACTAGTGCTTCTATAAATTATCTCACTCACATGCTAATTCAACCTATTTTATTTTTGTCTCTCTGTTGTATGTGTTGTTCTTATTGTGTCTTTCTTTATGGGGGTTAAGCACATAGATTTGCAGGGTCAATATTGATTAAAAAAATGGCATGCTGTAATGAATGAGAGCTTGTAAAGTTTTACTATAATGGCCCTTTAAAGTAAAGAGCTAAAATAAAGTAGAATATTCTTTGTTTTACATGCTCTTTTTAATTTGTGATGGTATGGCTGTAAAATGTATGCACACAAATTGGCATTTTTAGTGGTGGTGAGGATGGTCATTCACACACCATACTGTCACTCTAAAATCACTAGATGTATATGGCTATTATGGGTATGGCTATTACTTCTTTAATGAATATGCACAATATGGAATTAATGCACTATAGCTAAGAAACATGTGGAAGGCCAAACAAAAAGTTCTACATGTGTCATTACTGCAGTATTCTAGCATTTTGAATACCATAGCATTGCATATGTCTATACAGCTTGAGGGATGGTTTCTGTAAAATTTTGAGAAAACAGAGGAGAAATGTCATTTTTACAGGCTGCGGCAGAATTACCCTCTACGTACTTACAATGTACCTTTAATTAACAAAACCAAAATCATATAACTGCACAAGATTATTACTATCATACACCTACCTTATAGTACTTACAGTTTAAAGTGTGTTGTTCCTCCCTGGGAAATTAGGTAAACACATAAAAAAATATTATTTCTCATCTCATATTTACATAAATTAAAGAAATGTACAAAGCTAAGTTCTTAATACAGAAATGTTGAAATTAGTAAGTGTTAGCATTGGCTAGATAGAGACTTGCTGCTTAGGGGTAGATTTATTAGTGGTCTCGACCTCGCTAAATGCACACGCTGTCGGCATTTATCATTGCACAAACATTTCTAGCATTTTTTAGAGTTTTGTCTAAAAACAGTAACCAAAGCATCTTGACATGGCGGAAACGTTTTCTTTAACACACCCTTTACTTTTAATGGATAGCACAGAGAGCGCTTTTAACATGTTCATTTAACTTGTATTAGACAAGGGGAGTTTTGTTGTGCTCAACAATTTAAAATACTGCTTTAAAATGTAGAGCTTTTTAAGACATGGGGGCCGAATGGAGCTTGATGTCCCTATTTCCGCGCGAGCCTTCAGTCTAAAGACCGCTGCTCCATAACTTGCCCGCCTGCTCTGAGGCTGCGGACATCAATCCAACCGATCCTATATGATCGGGCTGATTGACACCCCCTGCTAGCGGCAGATTGGCCGTGAATCTGCCGGAGGCGGCATTGCACAAGCAGTTCACAAGAACTGCGTGTGCAATGATAAATGCCGACAGCATATGCTGTTGGCATTTATCGATGTGAGGCGGACATGATACGCTACATTGTATCATGTCCGTCCGCACTTCAATAACTCGGCCCCATGGACTAAATAAATTATCGTTTGCAGGAGCAGGACTAGGAAGGGGTCAAACGTGTATGTGTGTGTATGTATATGTTATTATATATGTGTAAAGCATTTTATACTTAACCCTTTGAGTTCTAATGACGGCTCTGAGCCATCGCAAATTGTCCCAGTCAGGTGCTGACGACGGCTCAGAGTCGTCGCTAGCACTCACCCACCTTGAGGGCAATCTGGGGGCTCCCACCCCGGCAATCTGGCCTGAATAGTGAGAGTCCTCGACGGAGCTTCACAATTTGCGTGGTGAAGTCAAGCGTAATGACGTGATAACGTCACCTCGCAACTTTATTTAAAATTAACAATGGACAATTTAGGGAAATAGGGGCATGCTGCTTAGAAGCCGGTATCTCAGGCATCTAAGCAGCTACAGACCCCAAAACCCACCATTGGAAAGATGGTATAAGTCTTGGGGATCTGGGAAAAAAAGTAAATAGGTAAAAAAAACATATATATTAAAAAAAAAAAAAAAAAGCTCTAATGCAGCTTAGCACCCAGGTGGGAAATGAATTAGCAGCCAAAGAACAGTCTAGTCAAAATTAAACTTTCATGATTCAGATAGGGCATGCAATTATAAACAACTTTCCAATGTACTTTAATCATTAAATTTGCTTTGTTCTTGTGGCATTCTTTGTTGAAAGCTAAACCTAGGTAGGCTCATATGCTGATTTCTAAATCCTTGAAGACCACCTCTTATCTCAATGCATTTTGACAGTTTTTATAGCTAGACAGCACTAGTTCATGTGTGCCATATAGATAACATTGTGCTCACTCCCATGGAGTTATTTATGAGTCAGCACTGATTGGCTAAAATGCAAGTCTGTCAAAAGAACTAAAATAAGGGGGCAGTCTGCAAAGGCTTAGATACAAGGTAAAACGTGTATTAATATAACATCTGGGGAATGGCTAATAAAGGGATGATGTAAATTTTTAAACAATAACAATTCTGGAGTAGTTAAACTAGAGTAGCACAGAACTAAATGAAGAACTTCACACTTCATCGGCTTAGTGCTTGAGCATTATATAACATCAAAGTCCATTATGTGAGGGAATGAATGCACTTTCACTATCCGACATGCAGCTGTTAGCACATGCAAGACTAGCGCTCGAGTGATAAAAAAATAACTTTTGACTTATTGGAGGAGATTTAATAAGAAGCAGATGCTGCTTTCTCCTCCCTAAGTTTCCGACAGCTTATTCTGTCAGCATCTAGCTGTGTTGGGCGGACATGATTTGCTACAGCGAATCATGTCCACCCGACACTTAGGCCTAGATTTGGAGTTTGGCGGTAGCCGTGAAAACCAGCGTTAGAGGCTCCTAACACTGGTTTTAGGCTACCTCCGGTATTTGGAGTCAGTCAAAAAAGGGTCTAACGCTCACTTTTCAGCCGCGACTTTTCCATACCGCAGATCCCCTTACGTCATTTGCGTATCCTATCTTTTCAATGGGATCTTTCTAACTCCGGTATTTAGAGTCGTGTCTGAAGTGAGCGTTAGAAATCTAACGACAAAACTCCAGCCGCAGAAAAAAGTCAGTAGTTAAGAGCTTTCTGGGCTAACGCCGGTTCATAAAGCTCTTAACTACTGTGCCCTAAAGTACACTAACACCCATAAACTACCTATGTACCCCTAAACCGAGGTCCCCCCACATCGCCGCAACTCGATTACATTTTTTTAACCCTAATCTGCCGACCGCCACCTACGTTATCCTTATGTACCCCTAATCTGCTGCCCCTAACACCGCCGACCCCTATATTATATTTATTAACCCCTAATCTGCCCCCCACAACGTCGCCGCCAGCTACCTACACTTATTAACCCCTAATCTGCCGTCCGCACGCCGCCGCCAGCTACATTATAGCTATGTACCCCTAATCTGCTGCCCTAACATCGCTGACCCCTATATTATATTTATTAACCCCTAACCTGCCCCCCACAATGTTGCCGCCACCTACCTACAATAATTAACCCCTAATCTGCCGACCGCAAAAAGCCGCCACCTACATTATAGCTATGTACCCCTAATCTGCTGCCCCTAACACCGCCGACCCCTATATTATATTTATTAACCCCTAACCTGCCCTCCCTAACATCGCCGACACCTAACTTCAATTATTAACCCCTAATCTGCCGACCGAATCTCGCCGCTATTCTAATAAATGCATTAACCCCTAAAGCTAAGTCTAACCCTAACACTAACACCCCCTAAGTTAAATATAATTTAAATCTAACGAAATTAATTAACTCTTATTAAATAAATTATTCCTATTTAAAGCTAAATACTTACCTGTAAAATAAATCCTAATATAGCTACAATATAAATTATAATTATATTATAGCTATTTTAGGATTAATATTTATTTTACAGGTAACTTTGTATTTATTTTAACCAGGTACAATAGCTATTAAATAGTTAAGAACTATTTAATAGCTAAAATAGTTAAAATAATTACAACATTACTTGTAAAATAAATCCTAACCTAAGTTACAATTAAACCTAACACTACACTATCAATAAATTAATTAAATAAAATACCTACAATTACCTACAATTAAACCTAACACTACACTATCAATAAATTAATTAAATACAATACCTACAAATAACTACAATGAAATAAACTAACTAAAGTACAAAAAATAAAAAAGAACTAAGTTACAAAAAATAAAAAAATATTTACACACATAAGAAAAATATTACAACAATTTTAAACTAATTACACCTACTCTAAGCCCCCTAATAAAATAACAAAGACCCCCAAAATAAAAAAATGCCCTACCCTATTCTAGATTACTAAAGTTCAAAGCTCTTTTACCTTATCAGCCCTGAACAGGGCCCTTTGCGGGGCATGCCCCAAGAAGTTCAGCTCTTTTGCCTGTAAAAAAAACAAAACATACAATACCCCCCCCCCAACATTACAACCCACCACCCACATACCCCTAATCTAACCCAAACCCCCTTAAATAAACCTAACACTAAGCCCCTGAAGATCTCCCTACCTTGAGTCGTCTTCACCCAGCCGAGCCAAATTCTTCATCCAAGCGGAGCAAGAAGAGGTCCTCCATCCGGTAGAAGTCTTCATCCAAGCGGGGCAGAAGAGGTCTTCCATCCGATTGAAGTCTTCATCCAAGAGGCATCTTCTATCGTCATCCATCCGGAGTGGAGCGGAAGCATCCTGAAGACCTGCGACGCGGAACATCCATCCTGGCCGACGACTGAACGACGAATGACGGTTCCTTTAAATGACGTCATCCAAGATGGCGTCCCTCGAATTCTGATTGGCTGATAGGATTCTATCAGCCAATCGGAATTAAGGTAGGAATATTCTGATTGGCTGATGGAATCAGCCAATCAGAATCAAGTTCAATCCGATTGGCTGATTGGAATATTTCTACCTTAATTCCGATTGGCTGATAGAATCCTATCAGCCAATCAGAATTCGAGGGACGCCATCTTGGATGACGTCATTTAAAGGAACCGTCATTCGGCTAGTAGGCGTTGGGAGAAGAGGATGTTCCACGTCGGATGGAAGATGATGGCTCCCGAAGAAAGAAGATTGAAGATGCCTTTGATAGAAGACTTCATCCGGATCATGGACCTCTTCAGCTCTCGCTTGGATGAAGACTTCAGCCGGAACATGGACCTCTTCAGCTCCCGCTTGGATGATGACTTCAGCCGGATCATGGACCTCTTCAGCCCCCCGCTTGGGCTTGGATCAGGACATCGGAGGAGCTCTTCTGGATCGATCGGTGAACCTGGTATGGTGAAGATAAGGTAGGAAGATCTTCAGGGGCTTAGTGTTAGGTTTATTTAAGGGGGGTTTGGGTTAGATTAGGGGTATGTGGGTGGTGGGTTGTAATGTTGGGGGGGGGGTATTGTATGTTTTTTTTTTTACAGGAAAAAGAGCTGAACTTCTTGGGGCATGCCCCGCAAATGGCCCTGTTCAGGGCTAGTAAGGTAAAAGAGCTTTGAACTTTAGTAATCTAGAATAGGGTAGGGCATTTTTTTATTTTGGGGGTCTTTGTTATTTTATTAGGGGGCTTAGAGTAGGTGTAATTAGTTTAAAATTGTTGTAATATTTTTCTTATGTTTGTAAATATTTTTTATTTTTTGTAACGTAGTTCTTTTTTATTTTTTGTACTTTAGTTAGTTTATTTCATTGTAGTTATTTGTAGGTATTGTATTTAATTAATTTATTGATAGTGTAGTGTTAGGTTTAATTGTAGGTAATTGTAGGTATTTTATTTAATTAATTTATTGATAGTGTAGTGTTAGGTTTAATTGTAACTTAGGTAAGGATTTATTTTACAGGTAATTTTGTAATTATTTTAACTATTTTAGCTATTAAATAGTTCTTAACTATTTAATAGCTATTGTACCTGGTTAAAATAAATACAAAGTTACCTGAAAAATAAATATTAATCCTAAAATAGCTATAATATAAATATAATTTATATTGTAGCTATATTAGGGTTTATTTTACAGGTAAGTATTTAGCTTTAAATAGGAATAATTTATTTAATAAGAGTTAATTAATTTCGTTAGATTAAAATTATATTTAATTTAGGGGGGTGTTAGTGTTAGGGTTAGACTTAGCTTTAGGGGTTAATACATTTATTAGAATAGCGGTGAGCTCCAGTCGGCAGATTAGGGGTTAATAATTGAAGTTAGATGTCGGCGATGTTAGGGAGGGCAGATTAGGGGTTAATACTATTTATTATAGGGTTAGTGAGGCGGATTAGGGGTTAATAACTTTATAATAATAGCGGTGCGGTCCGGTCGGCAGATTAGGGGTTAATAAGTGTAGGCAGGTGGAGGCGACGTTGTGGGGGGCAGATTAGGGGTTAATAAATATAATATAGGGGTCGGCGGTGTTAGGGGCATCAGATTAGGGGTACATAGGGATAATGTAAGTAGCGGCGGTTTACGGAGCGGCAGATTAGGGGTTAATAATAATATGCAGGGGTCAGAGATAGCGGGGGCGGCAGAATAGGGGTTAATAAGTGTAAGGTTAGGGGTGTTTAGACTCGGGGTACATGTTAGAGTGTTAGGTGCAGACGTAGGAAGTGTTTCCCCATAGCAAACAATGGGGTTGCGTTAGGAGCTGAACGCGGCTTTTTTGCAGGTGTTAGGTTTTTTTCCAGCTCAAACAGCCCCATTGTTTCCTATGGGGGAATCGTGCACGAGCACGTTTTTGAGGCTGGCCGCGTCCGTAAGCAACTCTGGTATCGAGAGTTGCAGTTGCGTTAAATATGCTCTACGCTCCTTTTTTGGAGCCTAACGCTGACATTCTGTGGACTCTCAATACCAGAGTTATTTTAAAGGTGCGGCCAGAAAAAAGCCAGCGTTAGCTACGCGGGTCGTTACCGACAAAACTCTAAATCTAGCCGTTAGTAAATTGACCCCATAATATGAGAGCAACATTGGAAATGGTATGGATGTGCTCAAGCGATGGTAATGCTCCATAGCATATTTTTACACTCCTCTAGTAATCTAGGCCTAAAATATTTAGGAATATTTTATTCTGTGTGAGTAGATAAAATGTAGATAAAAAATATGATAATTTCTATTGCATATGTGTAACTTAAAAAAGTTTGTCAGCTTCATAAAGGGACATAAAACATGTTTATATGTACATAGTATATATCAGCAATTCGACAATACATTACAAAAGCTGATAGCAGGGACAACAGCACGCGCCGCAGTGTTGGATGCAATTACTATGTCAACACAGTACGCTGGGCAAAGTATTGTGTGACTTAGTACGTACGTCCATATGGCCCAAGGGCTCAAAGTAAACATGGAAGTAAAAAATGTAACTTCTAATATTTAAAGAGAGTGTACAATATAAATATCAAAGTCTCCTCACTCTCTTTGTATTCTTAAATTGGGAAACTTGTCCACCATTAGATTTGTACAATGGGCTTTATATCTAGATAGGTTTCGGAGTATGCAATACAAAACACTGTTAGAAATATTGTTGCAAACACATCTGCTTATCTATCTAAATATGTTCCCATAGAAACGATACCAAGAGAGATAGATTTTTATTCCAGAAAGTAACTGGGTTTTTTAAATTGTACACGCTATAAAAATCCTGACTTCAATGTCCCTTTATGGTTTTGAAGTCTGTAGTATGCACGAGAATGGGAAGAGTTACATTTATTGGAAATGTGTACTTTTCCCTTTAAAAATGCAGAGTATCACCTGTTTAGTTTGAATGTGTTAGAATCAGTTGAACAACTGAGGGCTTGATTACAAGTGTAGTGCTAAATTATCGCGTACCTGCAAATTAGCAAATTTGTCCGTTTGCGGGTGCGCAATAAATTACCATCCATTACAAGTGGCTGGTTTTTGCTACAGCAAGCTCACAGTAGCAATTAGCTTTTCAGAAATTAATCAGAGATTAGATCTCTGGTTAATTTTCTAAAAGTGCCACAAATGCCCCCAAAATAGAGGACATTATAGTTTTTTTATTTAAAAAACTGTAGCATTTTTTCTTAATAAAAAAAATACTGCACTAGGCAATTTTTGGGCTTTAAAGATGGTGGATGTGGGGTGTTTGAAAAAACCGGCACTGAAAAGTACCTTTACATGGCTTTCTATGACAACTTCATGGGCTGCGGTCACAAAGCAAATTACTAATATACAGTATTATTAGATGAACAATAATAGGAACTGGAATAAAAATCACATTTTAACTTTATGTTATTTAATATGTTTCTATTATATGTTTATTGATTTGTTAATTTAATATATTATCCCTGGACAATTTTCCCTTGAAAAACATGCCACAAAATGTATCTGCTAAGTATAAATCAATCCTTTAAAAATTATATATATATACTAGTTTTAAAGCCTGTGTACATGGTCCAAAATGTTAAAGGAAATAAATATACCTATCCCTCTATCTCTATCCCTATCCCTCTATCTCCATCCCTCTATCCCTATCCCTCTATCCCTATCCCTCTATTCCTATCTCTCTATCCCTCTATCCCTATCCCTCTATCCCTATCCCTCTATTCCTATCTCTCTATCCATCTATCCCTATCCCTCTATCCATCCCTAATCCCTCTATTTCTATCTCTCTATCCCTCTATCCCTATCCCTCTATCCATCTATCCCTAATCCCTCTATTCCTATCTCTCTATTCATCTATCCCTATCCCGCTATACATCTATCCCTATTCCTCTATTCCTATCTCTCTATCCATCTATCCCTATCTCTATATCCTTCTCCCTCTATCCCTCTATCTATCCCTATCCCTCTATCCCCATCCCTCTATCCCTCTATCCCTATCTCTCTATCCATGTGTCCCTATCTCTCTATCCCTATCCCTCTATCCCCATCCCTCTATCCCTATCTCTCTATCCATCTATCCCTATCCCCTATCCATCTATCCCTATATCCATCTATCCCTCTATCCTTCTATCCCTATTCCTCTATCCCTATCCCTATATCCATATCCCTCTATATCTATCCCTCTATCTATCCATCTATTCCTCTATCCCTATTCCTCTATCCCTATCCCTCTATCCCTCTATCTATCCATCTATTCCTCTATCCCTCTATCTCTATCCCTCTATCCCTATCCTCCTATCCTCCTATCCCTCTATCCCTATCCCTCTATCTCTTTATTTTACTGCAGTGTAGGATCCCTCTAGCCTTCCAACATACCTGATCCCCTATCAAACAGCTGTCTAACCCTCCCCCCTCTAACTATTGCCATCATCTTTGGTACTGGCAGCTGTCTGCCAGTACCTATAAACCCCTTTTTTCTTCTTTCTTTTTTTCTGTAGTGTAGTGGTCCCACTACCTCCCCCCTCCCGTGATCACCATTTATCCCCCCGCACCCCCAATCTCCTTTTCTGTAGTGTAGCTGCCCCAGCCCTCCCTGTTCCATTAAATAAAAATAATTTATTTAGCGTAGGGCCCACCCACTCCCTCCCCTTCCCTCCTACCTCCACTGCTGAGCTGCCCACCCACCTCCTGCCCACACCTCCCGCCGGCACCAGCAGATGATCGTTACAGATGGTGACACGCACAGTGTCACCATCTGTAATGATCAGGCATCTGCCCTCATATGGAGACAGAGCACCGATCGCACTTCAGGAGCTCCAGCACTCTGCTGTAACATAACAGCTGAGAGTGCTGGAGCTTCCTGAAGCTGCGGTTAAAGGACAGGTATGTTTGTCTTTGTGCAGTCTCTACTGTGCATGACAGCTTCGGGCAAACATACTTGGCCTTTTATAATATAGGATATATATATATATATATATATATATATATAATGTAAAAAAATAATGCAATCTCAGGACTTAATGAACAAAAAGTCAGCTTTACTCAAGTCCCTTTCATCAGATCAAAAAAACAGTGAATGAATGTGATAACACTAACACATTATATACAACTTAACAAACACAATCCTCCCACTCTAAATCAAATTAGCGCCAAACTGTGTGCTTGGAACGCATCCCTGCGTTCCATTCAGACCCAAACTGGAAGTGCAACGGCTCCCCACTTCTGGTTTCGCCTGGTATGTAATTTCAACAAATACAACCCAAGGCATATATTGTTTATCTTAATAAGTGAAATATTTTCACAATACATGATAAATGTGCAAAACAAGATATCAACAGCACTATACCTTAACGTTACCAAAATCGTCAAACCCGGAAGTTATAACAGTGTCACTTCTGGTTCGATCATGTGCAACAAACTTAATGGTCAGGATCTATTCCTGCTACTAACCGAAAATGTAGGTTCCCCCTAATAAACAAGTGACTATACATAGTAATCATATATCTAATTGGCATAGATATTATCTACAATGTCCGATTCATAGCATTACGACACTGTACTTAAATGTGCATATTGAAATATGATTATTCTGTATAGAGGTGCAGCATCCTTGTTATACAAATGAATATACAACCTGGAATCAGAGATTCAATTCCCCTTGGTACGCAGACCAGGATTATTGGCGCTAGGATATTGCATACCTACCCCAATCTACAAGTGAACACATACTTACTATTAAAAAAATGTGTACAATCAATAAATAAAAATAAAACAAACAAAACAGCACTGTATCTCCTCTTATGAACCGTTCATATGTGTACATATTCTATCGATCATTACTTCAGTGGCACACCATTAGTTCAAAAGTTATCCATAGCAAGATGGACAAAGCTTAATGAGCCTATCCAGATATATACAAATCCTTCCCATGTGTACCTCCCAGACTTCAGGTCATGTTGTTAATATCTGTCTGATTTCATCTAGCAGGTAACTAAGAATACCCCACCAGTAGATCCCCTCCACTGGATAAAGGTTTCCATGTGACCCCCTTAGTGTGCAGGTAATACCCCAAGGAACCGCCCGCCTACCAAGGTCAAATCCTACTATGCTACATCTCTGCACCCTAGGTTTGTGTCAGACTAAATTAACCCCGTTGAAGTCTTGTACCAAATTTAATCCTCCTGGGGCAATGGTTCCAAGCCTGTTGTAAGGGATACTGTGCCTTTAATTCATTCTACCTGTTAATTGGGTAATTCCCCTTTAAATAGCAAGAACAACTAAGCATCATTGCTTAGTTATTCTAATTCGTTTCTATGAACACCTGAGTGCCAAGCCTCTTTTCCAAGTTCAGTAAGCTGAATCTCTCATCTCTGCACGACTAAGCTGTGTCATTACCAGCTCCACTACAGGACAGGATTCCTCAATTACCTTCCTTCAACTTACTGGAGATTGAGTACTTCGACCTGGCAAGCTGTACTTTACTCCTAATCCTTAAACAGCAAGTATTTACATTTTACTTTGTTTATTGCCTTCCATGCAGTATTGAACTACATTTCCCAGAAGGCCTCTGGACTAAAACCGGAACTTCCTGTTAAACACAAACCAGTGTCTCACAGCACAGCTCAATACCAGAGTGCTGACAGGTAAAAGGGATAACTCTCTGCTGGGGAATAAGGTATCAAATTGAGCCATTAACAACTATCTTTGCCTAATACATTTCTGGGAAAGCATTTCAACATCTCTCCTTTATCGATGTATTGTGGAACAGTTTAATAAGACTACTAAGCCTTTATACTTTATAATATTCTGTGATAATCTAACAATTTATCTGCTTATAATTGTTATCCTCAGTTGTTTTTCACAAAAGGATAGCTAAGTTAAATTACCTTTCATTCCTGATATTTGATACTCTGAATTCCACATATATTTGCCATTTCTTTTTTTTTTATAAACTCTATCAGAACCACATTAGTTTTGGTTCTTATGACACAATCATTCTAGATTAACTCACTGCTGTATCAGATTGCCTTAAAGAAATTGGGTACTCATTACTAGCAGTGATACAAACATATTATAATATCTGTAATTTGTGTTCCTTTATTGGATATTCCTTACATAATAACTAAGCCTAAAAGATGGAACTGGAACCAACAGATATCCCACAAATCGTTTATAACCTATCACAGAAAGTTGATCAACTTGCACAAGCAGTCCATGATGTGCAAATTGAGAATCAATCTTTAAGAGCTATTTTAAGGGATTCTATAAGCCTTAGATCAACACAACAGGAGAATACCCCAGAACCCCAGGTTATGTTACCAGAACCCTTTTCTGGAAACTGTAAACTCTATAGACAGTTCAAAAATTCCTGTCAACTCTTGTTTCAATTAAAACCCAGAACATACCCAACTGAGAGGGTTAAGGTTCTGAGTATTATTTCATTCATGAAAGCTGAACCCCGCTCTTGGGTGGATAATCTATGTGAGACAGAAGATCCACTATTGGGTTCACTAGAAGAATTTTTTGAAGCTCTTGATAACCTATATCAAGATAAAGATGTACAATTAACTGCAGAATCCTCCATGAGGAATCATAAACAGGGTAAGAGGCCAGTCGAGGACTATGTCGCTGACTTTAAGCTATATGCATCTGACTCCCAATGGAGCCAAGTTGCACTTCGCAACCAGTTCAGACTTGGTCTTGCTGATAGTCTCAAGGATGAGCTTGCCAGAGTCGAATTACCTAAATCTCTAGAAGCATTAATGAGAACAGCCACACTGTTAGATCGCAGACTATGTGAAAGACGTGCTGAACGATTTAACTCTGATATTCGTCCGAAAGTTTATTCAGGACAAAGCTCACGTGACCTACCTACAACCTCAAAAGCGGCTGAACAACCTATGGAGATAGGTATAGCACGAGAACCGCTCACACCTGAAGAAAGACTTCGACGTAGGATTAAATCCTTATGTATGTACTGTGCCAACCCACAACATACCGTCCATGATTGTCCTATCCTCCAAAAGAATAAACGCAGTAAGTCTGGTTATACTTGTACTACAATATTGACTGTACATAACCCAGCTTATTTCACTCTATCCCTCTCTCTACAGTGGGATCAAAGACATCTGACGATTGACGGGATTATAGATTCAGGAGCCTACGGCAACTTTATTGATTTGCAAATTGTTAAATCTAATAAAATCCCCCTTATTCGCAAAACAAAACCTATCTGTGTCCGTGTGATTGATGGTTCACCCATAACTACAGGTCCTGTTACACATCAAACCATACCCATTCACATGTCCTCATTTGGTCATAGCGAATTCATTTCATTTGATGTTTTACCCTCTCCAAACTATCCTGTAGTATTAGGAATTAACTGGTTGCAACAACACAATCCACTTATACAATGGTTACCTGCACATATTAAGTTTAACTCACAATTCTGTATTGAACATTGCACCAATAACCAAACTTGTCTAAATATTGAGTCATCAGAATCTCCAATTCCTACGGAGTATTCTAACTTCAAGGATGTATTTAGCAAGACTGAAGCTGAAAACCTACCACCACATAGACAGTACGACTGTCCCATCGATTTACAGCCCGGAGCAGCCATCCCATATGGACACCTTTATCCACTCAGTCAGCCGGAACTTGAGCATCTCAAGGCTTACCTGGAAGAAAACCTCAGGAAGGGGTTTATTAGACCATCTACTTCCCCAGCAGGAGCTGGCATTTTCTTTGTGCGCAATAAGGATTCATCTATCAGACCTATCATCGATTACCGACAATTTAATAAAGTAACGATCAAGAATCGCTATCCGCTACCGCTTATACCAGAGCTCATTGAGCGTCTGTCAGAAGCCACCATATACACCAAATTGGATTTAAGAGGAGCCTACAACCTCATCAGGATTAAAGAAGGGCATGAGTGGCTAACTGCTTTTAGAACCCGATATGGCTTATATGAATACCTTGTTATGCCATTTGGGTTGTGTAACGCCCCTGCCACATTTCAGCACTTTATTAATGATATTTTTCACGATCTCTTGGATACTAGTGTTGTTATATACTTGGACAACATTTTAATTTATTCAAAGAATTATACTGATCACGTAGATCATGTAACAGAAGTACTCCGACGATTAAGATTACACAAACTATATGCGAAACCTGAAAAATGTTTGTTCCATACTGACAAAGTAACTTTCCTGGGATATAATTTATCCCCAACAGGCATTGAAATGCAACAAGAAAAGGTTGAGGCTGTTTCCAATTGGGAAATACCTAAGACCAGGAAAGACCTTCAGAGATTCCTGGGTTTCTCAAATTATTATAGGAAGTTTATTAGAGATTTCTCAAAAGTTGCTAAACCTCTAACAAAGTTGACTAGTATATCTATTCCATTTCAATGGACTTCAGAAGCTGATGTAGCGTTTAACACCTTAAAAAGCCTTTTTACTACAGAACCTATTCTGACATTTCCAAATCCTTCATTCTACTATATCTTAGAAGTCGATTCTTCTGACTTCGCAATTGGGGCTGTATTATCCCAACAAAAGAATCTCATTAGTCCCTTACACCCCATCTCTTATTATTCCAAAGTTATGACACCAGCAGAGAGGAATTATCCGATCGGAGACAAAGAACTTCTTGCTATAAAACAGGCTCTTGAATACTGGAGACATCTTTTAGAAGGAACAATACACCCTATCAAGATTTACACTGACCATAAAAACCTCCAATATTTACAATCAAACAAAACATTATCCGCAAGACAAGTTCGTTGGAGCCTCTACTTTTCTAGATTCTCTTTTAACATTATTTATAGACCAGTGAATAGAAATGGGAAGGCAGACGCGCTTTCAAGGTTACCTCAGAAACCTGAACCCCAAAACTATCCAACGGAGATTATTCCTAAACACCATTTCATTGGTCTCACTGACACCTTTATGTCAGAACTAAAAAGGCATACCAGTCAAGAGACCGAACAAGATCACTCAACACATCAAATCAAGTCTGGGATTTACTATCACAAAGGGAGGATCTATGTACCTGTTTCACTGAGAACAAAACTTCTACAGATACATCACGATACTCCCCTTTCGGGACACCCTGGAATCCAACGTACTCTAGAGTTACTCAAAAGGTCTTTTTGGTGGCCAAAGATGAGAGAGAGCGTTCAACAACACATTCAAACTTGCATAATATGCAACACATCCAAACCAGAGAGAAAACCTCCGTATGGGTTACTCATGTCACTCCCTATACCCACCAAACCATGGCAACATCTATCGATGGACTTTATCGTCGACTTACCTCCATCAAAAAATCAAACTTCGATTTTTGTGGTAGTAGACATTTTCACAAAAATGGCCCATTTCCTACCTTTCCAAAAATTGCCAACATCCGCTGAAACATCTCAATTGTTCCTAGACAACATAGTAAAACTTCACGGAATACCTTCTATCCTCACAACAGATAGAGGTACACAGTTCACCTCTAGGATTTTGGTCAAAATTATGTGATCTCACTCAAATAGATCATAGATTTTCTACCTCATTCCATCCACAAACAAATGGCCAGGCAGAACGCGTGAATCAGTGGTTGGAACAATACATAAGATGCTTTTGTTCCTTCCATCAAAACAATTGGGTTGACTTCATATCTACCGCTGAGTTCGCTTACAATAACTCTATTAATTCATCAACAAAACTCACACCATTTTTTGCTAACTATGGATATCATCCCACCTTTCTACTGGACTCAAATGACGACTTAAATTTTCCTCTGGTGGATGACTTACACAATTCACTAGTTGATAATTTCAACTTCATTCGTCGGAATATCGAGGACTCGCAAGCTGCACAAAAAAAGTTTTATGATTTACGCAGAAGATCCCCTCCAAATTACTCCATCGGAGAGAAGGTTTGGTTGTCCACAAAAAACCTGAAGCTACAATTACCCAGTAAAAAGTTGGCAAGTCTTTTCATCGGTCCATATCGCATTAAAGGTATAGTTAATCAAAATGCTGTCACTCTCGAACTTCCTGATAGCCTTCGTATTCACCCAACTGTACATGTGTCACTTCTAAAGCCTTATATGGAGCAGAGGGATACCACCATTTTATTACCTCCTCCTCCACTCCTCCTCGACCCAGATGAGTTCGAAGTTCAATCCATTCTGGACTCCAGATTGCGTCAGGGTACCTTACAATATCTTATTCGGTGGAAGAATTTCTCTTCCGATGAGGATTCTTGGGAACCTGCTTCTAATATCAATGCTCCCAGGTTGATCTCTTCTTTTCATCGCAGTCACCCCGACAGACCTCGTCCAACCGCTGTGGAACAGCGTCCTTGAGTGGGGGGTCCTGTAAGGGATACTGTGCCTTTAATTCATTCTACCTGTTAATTGGGTAATTCCCCTTTAAATAGCAAGAACAACTAAGCATCATTGCTCAGTTATTCTAATTCGTTTCTACGAACACCTGAGTGCCAAGCCTCTTTTCCAAGTTCAGTAAGCTGAATCTCTCATCTCTGCACGACTAAGCTGTGTCATTACCAGCTCCACTACAGGACAGGATTCCTCACTTACCTTCCTTCAACTTACTGGAGATTGAGTACTTCGACCTGGCAAGCTGTACTTTACTCCTAATCCTTAAACAGCAAGTATTTACATTTTACTTTGTTTATTGCCTTCCATGCAGTATTGAACTACATTTCCCAGAAGGCCTCTGGACTAAAACCGGAACTTCCTGTTAAACACAAACCAGTGTCTCACAGCACAGCTCAATACCAGAGTGCTGACAGGTAAAAGGGATAACTCTCTGCTGGGGAATAAGGTATCAAATTGAGCCATTAACAACTATCTTTGCCTAATACATTTCTGGGAAACTGAAAGCATTTCAACATCTCTGCTTTATCGATGTATTGTGGAACAGTTTAATAAGACTACTAAGCCTTTATACTTTATAATATTCTGTGATAATCTAACAATATATCTGCTTATAATTGTTCTCCTCAGTTGTTTTTCACAAAAGGATAGCTAAGTTAAATTACCTTTCATTCCTGATATTTGATACTCTGAATTCCACATATATTTGCCATTTCTTTTTTTTTTTATAAACTCTATCAAAACCACTTTAGTTTTGGTTCTTATGACACAATCATTCTAGATTAACTCACTGCTGTATCAGATTGCCTTAAAGAAATTGGGTACTC
This sequence comes from Bombina bombina, assembly GCF_027579735.1. Lineage (NCBI taxonomy): Eukaryota > Metazoa > Chordata > Amphibia > Anura > Bombinatoridae > Bombina > Bombina bombina. The sequence goes on from NC_069502.1 coordinate 986,864,854, forward strand.
ATTACTAGCAGTGATACAAACATATTATAATATCTGTAATTTGTGTTCCTTTATTGGATATTCCTTACACCTGTAGATCCACTGGGCTTCTCTATACAATAGGGTTTGTCCCGATCTCCACCTCGGTCAGGTTTTGGCACATGGTCTATCAGATTATATCTGATGGATGCCACAGAGTGTAATTGTTCTGCACAGTGCCATGCCACAGGTTGATCTGACGAGCCCTTCACAAGTGCCTGGCATATAACCAGTCTGTGGTTGGCTATGCATTCTCTCAGGGTTCCCTTCACCTTACCCATATCGAACTTCGAGCATGGGCACATGAGCAAATAGACCACATGTGTGGTGGTACAGGTGATTGAATGCCTGATGGTGTACACTTTATTAGTGTGTGGGTGATGGAATTTCTTTGTTGAGATACGTCCATTATGTGTCATACATCCCACACATCGATAACTTCCCTTGATGTTTATCTTCTGTTTCTTCTGATAGCAATGTTTGGGGTCTGTGCGTACCAACAGGTCACAAAGATTGGTGCTCCTTTTGAACCCTACCATGGGGTTAAGTTCTTTACTAAATTGGCATGATTGGCCAGTGTCTTCTCAGAATCCTGCCAGTATTGATGGTACCGGGGTGTAGGTGGTCGCCATAATCATCCTATTATGATCTTGATTCTTCTCTTTATTAATCAATTTATCCAGTGTACATTGCTGTACCATATCAATAATTGGTCCCATCATATTCTGTTTGTATCCTCTCTGGAGGAACTTACTCCTAGTATCTTCCAACTAGGAGACCCTCCGGGTATGTAGGGAATTATTACTGATGATTCTAACCATTTGTGATTTAACAATACCCTGAAACAGTGTGGATGGGTGGCAACTATCTGCTCTAAGAATCGAGTTACAATCTGTGGATTTCTTATATAAAGTAGTCCCTAATTTAGGGCCATCCTTGAAAATCTCTAAATCCAAAAAACTCACACTTTCACTGTCTGATGTCATTTTGAATCGTACTGTCGTGTCAGTGTTATCGAGGGTATTAAACCACATTTCTAGAGAGTCAGAACCACCCTGCCAGATCAGCAAGATGTCGTCTATATATCTTCAGTAGAAGACAATAGACTACACCTCCCTGAGCCAAACAAAGCTATTTTTGAATTCTGACATAAAAATATTGGCAAAAAACAAAAAACAAAAAGAATCTGGTGCACTCAGGGGTAAGATAATATTATAAGTTGCTTTACTGGTAAAAATACATGGAGGATGCCACAAAAGGACAAGGATCCAGAATAGAAGTGATCCTGACGTGTTTCGCGCTGTTACTGGCGCTTAATCATAGGATATGACCCAAGCATACCCCACCTCATCTTATGAAGGGAACTGCAGCCAACCGGCGTCCAGAAGACAGACACCTGTCAGTCACACCCCCCATCCAGGTTAAGGTGGAATCTGCAAACCGCACACATAAAAAACAAGTAATTTAGAAATAAAAAAATATGATGTAGAAAATTCTAGTAGATTCTGGAAAAGTCAGCTATTACATACATATATTAGACCTAAAAGAAAACAGAAAAAGGCTGAGAACTAAGGTATAAATGGCATAAATAAATAAATTTAAGACTATATGAGTGAGGATTTTTTTTGAATTGTTTGATAATCCACATACCTTCTCAATGACAGAACTATTGAATATATATCGGAACAGCCAATAGAATGCGAGCTCAATCTGATTGGCTGATTGGATCAGCCAATTGGATTGAACTTGAATCTGATTGGCTGATTGAATCAGCCAATCAGATTTTTCCTACCGTAATTCCGATTGGCTGATAGAATCCTATCAGCCAATCAGAATTCGAGGGACGCCATCTTGGATGACGTCATTTAAAGGAACCTTCATTCGGCGAGTAGGCGTCGGTTGAAGAGGATGGATCTGCGTCGGCTGGGAAAAAGATGGCTCCGCTCCGCTCCGGATGGATGAAGATAGAAGATGCCGCTTGGATGAAGATGTCTGCCGGTCCGGATGTCCTCTTCTGCCCCATCGGATGAAGACTTCGGCCCGGCTGGGTGAAGACGAATCAAGGTAGGGAGATCTTCAGGGGGGTAGTGTTAGGTTTATTTAAGGGGGAGGTTTGGGTGGGTTAGAGTAGGGGTATGTGGGTGGTGGGTTTTAATGTTGGGGGGGTTGTATTTTTTTTGACAGGCAAAAGAGCTGATTACTTTGGGGCATGCCCCACAAAAAGCCCTTTTAAGGGCTGCTAAAAGAGCTGATTACTTTGTAATGTAGAATAGGGTAGGGACTTTTATTATTTTTTTTTTATTATTATTAGGGGGCTTAGATTAGGTGTAATTAGTTTAAAATTCTTGTAATATTTTTTTATTTTCTGTAATTTAGTGGGTTTTTTCTTTTTGTAATTTAGTTTAGTTTATTTAATTGAATTTAATTGTAGGTATTGGTAGCTAATTTATTTAATTAATTTAATGATAGTGTAGTGTTAGGTTTAATTGTAACTTAGGTTAGGATTTATTTTACAGGTAATTGTGTAATTATTTTAACTAGGTAGCTATTAAATAGTTAATAACTATTTAATAGCTATTGTACCTAGTTAAAATAAACACAAAGTTGCCTGTAAAATAAATATAAATCCTAAAATAGCTACAATATAATTATTCATTATATTGTAGCTATATTAGGGTTTATTTTACAGGTAAGTATTTAGCTTTAAATAGGATTAATTTATTTAATAAGAGTTAATTTATTTCGTTAGATTAAAATTATATTTAATTTAGGGGGGTGTTAGGGTTAGGGTTAGACTTAGCTTTAGGGGTTAATACATTTATTATAGTTGCGGCGAGGTCTTGGTCGGCAGATTAGGGGTTAATACTTGAAGTTAGGTGGCGGCGACGTTGGGGGGGCAGATTAGGGGTTAATAAATATAATGTAGGTGTCGGCGATGTTAGGGGCAGCAGATTAGGGGTTCATAGGGATAATGTAGGTGGCGGCGATGTACGGTCGGCAGATTAGGGGTTAAAAATATTTATTATAGTGGCGGTGATGTGGGGGGACCTCGGTTTAGGGGCACATAGGTAGTTTATGGGTGTTAGTGTACTTTAGAGCACTATAGTTAACAGCTCTATATACCGGCGTTAGCCCATAAAGCTCTTAACTACAGCCTTTCCATGGGCATTAGGAGTTCTTAAAAGTAATAATTTTAAAGGAACTCTTAAAAGAACTCTTAAAAGAGTAATAATTTTTAGAGTACAAATATAATATTTAGTCTTAAAGGTTATTTAATATGAGGAATTTTAGATCCTTAATCTGACTTGTAAAGTGCATATATATATGTATATTTATGCAATATTTTCTGATTTTTATCCCAGAGTGACAATATAGCATATGTCCATAAAATATATCTGTTTATTTACACAGCTTTTATGGCTCATTGAGGAATTAACAATTAAATTCTAACTAATCCATATATATATACATTTATGTTTTCTTGACCATGCAAGGCATAAATTATATGAAATCTGGCTTATTATTTAGCTAAAAAGGGGCTTACAATGTACAAATTGTAGCTATGGGATTAAATATTTCTATATTGTATTAATAGATAGAATTGAGTAAGTTTCTAGTTTAAAATATTGCATAAATACACATATAGATGAGAAACTGATAAATAATCCAATGTAATAAGACTCTTAAAATTACTGTTGGTTTCAAAATACACAATTATTTATTAGATCAGCTATAAAACATAAAATGGCACAATATTCAATGCATAGGCCTAAAGACAATAACAATTAACATTTACTTATCAGACAAATATACATTTACACAAACATACATGATATAGGTACCTTGGGATTATCTTATGGACAGTCTGGATGTTTCTGATAGCTTCCTGTCCTCATCCTCCCCTCTCTCTGACTCCTGAATCCTGACTAACTCTTGTTCTATATATTCAGAATTGTCCCATCTGTTAGTATTGTTTTGATGCAATTGGTTAATTTGTTTCCCGCTTCACCATATTTGGAAAACTGAATTCCATTGGTCCTAGCTGTTTACATGTAAATAGGGCTATTGTAGGGGATGGATAGCTATAAATCATATGGCTTGGACAGCTGTTCTGATTGTAAGGTCAGATGTTCTTTTGTCCATGATAACCTGTTATCTACCATCCACACCCCAACAGGTACATGAAAGACTCCTATTTACATGTAAACATTTGGTGACTTATTGAATGGGAGTAAGCCTGAGAAAATATCTCCCTTGTTTACCATATCCTGATTCTTTTTGAGATAGACAGGACATGGTAAACAAAATATTTGTATGGCTTTTGTTCTTGAGACAGGGCAGTAAACAAAAGACTTCATAGCTTTTGTAACTGAAATAGAGCATAGAAAGGTATACAGCTTCTATATTTCTCATGGCTAATTAATATGACTAAAATATTATACAAATACATAAATATGGTCATGCATACAATATATACATTGAAATGGAACTATAACATAAGCACATTGCCAAACTGTAACAGAGTCTTGTCGGTAGAGGTGTAACGCTCATTTCAGCCAAGACTCTAAATACCGGCGTTAGGAAGATCCCATTGAAAAGATAGGATACGCAATTGGCGTAAGGGGATCTGCGGTATGGAAAAGTTGCGGCTTGAAAGTGAGCGGTACACCTTTACCTGGCCGACTCTAATTACCAGCGGGCGGCCAAAAGCAGCGTTAGGACCCCTTAACGCTGCTTTTGCTGGCTAACGCAGAACTCTAAATCTAGGCGTATGTCAGTAAATTGAAACCACTACTAAGGAGGAGGAAAAAATGAGAGAGAGAGATGTTAGAATACAGGTGGCAATCAGTTCTCTTGCTCAGATGGAATAGATAAGAACAAATACCTATGGATAGGCTAGCACAAAAAGGGAAATTATTGTATCAAAGTGGGAGGGGATAGAAATAAAGATAGAAATGGGGGTGATAAACATGTGAATGTAAAATATCTACCTAGGTAGATGCAAAAACATGTAATGTATCATGGCTATAAAATAAGGGGAAGTTAGTCTATGAATAAATCTAAATCTTGCCTCTTATTAATGCCTTTAGGATATTTTGTTTGTAACGTAAAAATCCAAAAGGCTTCTTGTCTAAGTAATTTGCCCATTCTATCTCCTCCCCTGATATCTTTCCTGATATGATCAATGCCTACAAAGTGAAACAGATTTTTATATGGATGCCATGAGTTCGAAAATGCTTTGCAACAGGTGTCTTAGGTATATCTTCTTCTAAAGATAAAAGGTGTTCCCTAATCCGGTCCTTAAGAAACAGAGAGGTAAGTCCTACATACTGAAAGGAACATTGTAAGCATGTGACTAAGTAAATAACAAAGACACTAGTGCAGTCTATCCGATGTTTAATGCTATAGGTAAGACCTGTTTGGGAAGAGGTAAAGTGATCTGTTTTATTTGTGTAATTACAACATTTACAAATGTGGCCACATTTGAAAAAGCCATTAGAGATAGTGAGCAAATGTGAAGGCTTACTCGGTTTATTAAAAAATGTTTTTTTACTTTTTCATCTATAGTAGGGGCTTTTTTAGCTACACATCGAATCTGTTTTTTGGAAATTTGCTTTAGTTGGTTATCACTCAGCAGGATGGGTAAGTATTTCAAAACTATGTCGCAAATATTATAATACTGCTTACTGTATGCAGTAGAAAAGACTATGTTGTTAGTTTGAAGCGATTCTTGATTATTTACATCTCTGCGTTTGTAAAAACCTGCTAATAATTTGTTCCTATCCATTTTGTTGACCTCATTGGCGATTGCTGTTAAATGACTTTTTTTGTATCCTCTTTCTTGTAATCTAGAAGCTATGAGGTTGGCTTGTGTGGTATACTCACTAAGGGTTGTGCAGTTCCTACGGGCTTTAATAAATTGGCCTTTGGGTATGCCCCTAGTTATGTGGCCTACATGGCAAGAGTCAGCTCTGAGTATGGTATTCCATGCCAAAGATTTTCTGTAGATGGAGGACACAATGTTGCCATTACCATCTGCTGAAAGTTGAAGGTCTAAGTAAGGAATGGTTTCATTGGCTGTGTTGTGGGTGAATTTTAGATTCAGATCATTGTTGTTGAGCCAATCTATAAAAGATTTGGCACTTTGTTGACAACCCCTATTCCAGATGACCAGCAGGTCATCTATGTAGCGACCATACACAACTACTCCGTCTTCGTAAGGGAAACCATCAGAAAACATGTGGTTGAGTTCGAACCAGCCCATATACAAATTTGCATATGTGGGGGCAAATTTTGCCCCTATGGCTGTTCCACATTTTTGTAGGTAATAGGTTCCCTCGAAGACGAAGTAGTTGTGGATAAGCAAAAACCGGGTAATAGAGACTAAGAAATCTATGTATTCCCTGGAGTAGGATGTGTACCTTGTGATCATATATTTCATGGCTTCAAGACCATTATCATGGGGTATACTTGAATAGAGTGCTGTCACATCTATGGTTAGCCAATGATAATCAGGTAGCCACACAACCTGCTCTAATTGTTGTAACAAGTGCGTGCTATCTCTTATGTATCCTGGAAGAGATACCACAATGGGTTGGAGGATAGAATCCAATCAAGCTCCTAATATATAAATATTATTCTTATGAGAATTAAATCTTATAAACTCCCTCTGGATTTTTGCAAGGACCACCATTAAAATCTGTCTAATACATAAATAAAGTATTTAAAACATTTAGGGCCAGATTACAAGTTGAGCTCTAGTTCCCTCTCAAGTGTTAATTGCGCTACAAGTAAGCTTTATGTACTCATCGAGTGCACTCGTATTGTGAGTTAAAAGTAAACTGTTTTTGCTTGCATGCTAACCCAATGAGTGCAAAACACTGGTTTGAATATCACGTGTGGATTCCACCATAAAAGTTTATGTAAAAAAAAAAGTGGGGAAAAAAAACCTGATCACATATTCTCATGTGCGTTAACCCAACATGAAAATATGAATAGTTCAGATTCCAATGTTCTTTACATAGAAACATAGAAACATAGAAAAATAGAATTTGACGGTAGATAAGAACCAAAAAGGCCCATCAAGTCTATCCATATTAAATGTTACTTTTTCCATAGGATAGCCTTATGCATGTCCCAGACATTTTTAAATTCCTTTAAAGTCTTTGTGTTTACCACCTCAAATGGAAGTTCATTCCATGAATCCACCACCCTTTCTGTAAAAAAATGCTTCCTTAAATTTCTCCTGAATCTGCTACCCTCTCACTTCAGATTGTGACCCCTTGTTTTGGCATTTATTTTTTTTGTGAAAAATGCTTTCAGCTTCTATTTTATTAAGTCCCTTCATATATTTGAAGGTTTCTATCATGTCACCGCTTTCCCTTCTATCCTCTAAACTATACATATTTAGATCATAGAGTCTTTCTTTGTACGTTTTATATCTTAGACCATGTACCATTTTAGTAGCCCTCCTTTGGACAGCTTCTAGTTTATTTATATATTTCTGAAGATATGGTCTCCAGAACTGTACACAGTATTCCAGATTTGGTCTAACTAATGATCTGTAAAGTGGCATAAGAACCTTGCTATTTCTACTACTAAAACCTCTTCCAACGCAACCAAATTTTAACATAACAGGCTATGTTATTTTTATTCATATTTCTATATATATCTGATGATATTTCGGTACAATATATATTTATACCTTTTTATATACATGATTATATATAGGTATATACACAGATATATATATAGGAATATCTATTTCAAAATGCATAGAACATATTCTGCTATATGCAGAACATTGGAATGTGAAATATTTACAGTAAATATTCACATATACACTAATAAATATCACCTAGATTACGAGTTATGTGCACTATAGGGAAATTAACGAACGCAACAAAAGTGGCGTTATATACCCCCCTATAGCACAGCCATTACAAGTTTTAAAAAACCCGTCTTATGCATGTGATATGTTGCTTTTAAGCTCCATACCGCACAAAAAACAAGTGCTGTTTTGACGTGCTCGTGCACGCTTTCCCGATAGACATCAATAGGGAGAGCGGGTCAGAAAAAAGTCTAACACCTGTGATCGTGGAAAGAAAAGCTCCGTAACGCAGCCCCATTGATGTCTATGGGGAAAATAGGAATTACATTTAAACCTAACACCCTGACATAAACCCCACGTCTAAACATCCCTAATCTGCCCCCCACCGACATTGCTGGCACCTACATAATGGTATTAACCTCTAATCTGCCGCCCCCAATATCGCCGCCACCTAAATAAAACTATTAACCCCTAATCTGCCGCTCCCGATATCGCCGCCACTATACTAAAGTTATTAACCCCTATTCCCCTGCACCACAACATCGTCCACATTATCGCCGCCACCTAAATAAATCTATTAACCCCTATTCCACCGCTCCCCGACATCATCACATCTAAATAAATCTATTAATCCCTAAACCTCTGGTCTCCCACATCACTACCACTAAAAAAACCTATTAACCCCTAAAATGCCAGCCCCCCACATCGCAACAACCTAAATTAAACTATTAACCCCTACACCTACCCCTAAAACTAAGGTAAACCTAACCCTAACCGTAACCCTAAACCTAACTGTAACCCTAACCCTAAGGTAACCCTAACACCCCCTAACTTTAACATAATTACAATAGAGCTAAATTAAACGTACACCCCCTAACTTTAACATAATTACAATAGAGCTAAATTAAACGTACAATTATTACCTAAATAATTACTATTTAAAACTACATACATACTTACCTGTGAAATAAAACCTAAGCTAGCTACAATATAACTAATAGTTATATTGTAGCTATTTTATGGCTAGATTACGAATTTTGCGTTATGAGGGGTGTGGTGCTAACTTGCACGTTATTGTCACTGCTCACTTACCTACAGCGCTGGTATTTCAGGTTTTCCTAAACCCTGCGTTAACAGGAAAGAAGTGAGCATAGAGCAAAATTGTGCTTCATACCGCACTCCAATACTAAAGTTATTAACCCCTATTCCCCTGCACCACAACATCGTCCACACTATCGCCGCCACCTAAATAAATCTATTAACCCCTATTCCACCGCTCCCCGACATCATCACATCTAAATTAATCTATGAATCCCTAAACCTCTGGTCTCCCACATCACTACCACTAAAAAAACCTATTAACCCCTAAAATGCCAGCCTCCCACATCGCAACAACCTAAATTAAACTATTAACCCCTACACCTACCCCTAAAACTAAGGTAAACCTAACCGTAACCCTAAACCTAACTGTAACCCTAACCCTAAGGTAACCCTAACACCCCCTAACTTTAACATAATTACAATAGAGCTAAATTAAACGTACAATTATTACCTAAATAATTACTATTTAAAACTACATACATACTTACCTGTGAAATAAAACCTAAGCTAGCTACAATATAACTAATAGTTATATTGTAGCTATTTTATGGCTAGATTACGAATTTTGCGTTATGAGGGGTGTGGTGCTAACTTGCACGTTATTGTCACTGCTCACTTACCTACAGCGCTGGTATTTCAGGATTTCCTAAACCCTGCGTTAACAGGAAAGAAGTGAGCATAGAGCAAAATTGTGCTTCATACCGCACTCCAATACCAGCGCTGCTGAAAGCTACGGTGAGCTGTTTTTACGTGCTTGTGCACGATTTCCCCATCAATGGGGAGAGCCGGCTGAAAAAAAGTCTAACACCTGCAATAAAGCAGCGTAAAGCTCCTTAACGCAGCCCCATTGATTCCTATGGGGAAACTAAATTTATGTTTACAACTAACACCCTAACATGAACCCTGAGTCTAAACACCTCTAATCTTACACTTATTAACCCATAATCTGCCTCCCCTGACATCGCCGACACCTACATTATATTTATGAACCCCTAATCTGCCGCTCCTGACATCGCCGAAACCTACATTATACTTATTAACCCCTAATCTGCTGCCCCCAACATCGCCGACACCTACATTATATTTATTAACCCCTAATCTCCTGCACCCAATGTCGCCGAACCTACCTACACTTATTAACCCCTAATCTGCCGCCCCCAACGTCACTGCTACTATAATAAGCATATTAACCCCTAAACCGCCGCACTCCTGCTTCGCAAACACTAGTTAAATATTATTAACCCTTAATCTACTGCCCCTAACATCGCCGCCACCTACCTACATTTATTAACCTATAATTAAAATTTAATAATTACTAAAATTATTTAGTAATTCAATTACTAAATTTATTAACCCCTAAACCTAAGTCTAACCCTAACCCTAACACCCCCTAACTTAAATTTAATAAAAATAAATCTAAATACAAATTATTATCATTACCTAAATAATTCCTATTTAAAACTAAATACTTACCTATAAAATAAACCCTAAGCTAGCTACAATATAACTAATAGTTACATTGTAGCTATCTTAGGTTTTATTTTTATTTTACAGGTAAGTTTGTATTTATTTTAACTAGGTAGAATAGTTACTAAATAGTTATTAACTATTTACTAGCTACCTAGCTAAAATAAATACAAATTAACCTGTAAAATAAAACCTAACCTGAGTTACACTAACACCTAAACTTACACAACAATTAAATAAATTACATAAATTAAATACAATTACCTAAATTACAAAAAAAACAAAACACTAAATTACACAAAATAAAAACAAATTATCAGATATTTAAACTAATTACACCTAATCTAAAAGCCCTATCAAAATAACCCCCCCCCCCAAAAAAAAAAAAAAAAAAAAAAACCCCTAGCCTAAACTAAACTACCAATAGCCCTTAAAAGGGCCTTTTGCAGGGCATTGCCCCAAAGAAATCAGCTCTTTTACCTGTAAAAAAAATACAAACAACCCCCCAACAGTAAAACCCACCACCCACACAACCAACCCCCCAAATAACTAAAAAACCTAAGCTCCCCATTGCCCTGAAAAGGGCATTTGGATGGGCATTCCCCTTAAAAGGGCATTTAGCTCTATTGTTGCCCAAACCCTAGCCTAAACATAAACCCACAAATAAACCCTTAAAAAAACCTAACACTAACGCCTGAAGTTCCACTTACAGTTTTGAAGAGCCGACATCAATCCTCAACGAAGCAGGGAGAAGTCCTCAACGAAGCGGCAAGAAGTCCTCAACGAAGCCGGGAGAAGTCTTCATCCAAGCCAGCAGAAGTGGTCCTCCAGACGGGCAGAAGTCCTCATCCAGACGGCCTCTTCTATCTTCATCCATCCGGTGTTTGCAAGGCGGGAGTGCGGCGGTTTAGGGGTTAATATGTTTATTCTAGTGGCGGCGATGTCCAGAGCAGCAGATTAGTTGTTAATAATTTATTTCAGTGTTTGCGATGCGGGAGGGCCTCGTTTCAGGGGTTAATCTGTATTTTATGGGTGTTAGTGTACTTTTTAACACTTTAGGTATGAGTTTTATGCTACAGCTTTGTAGTGTAAAACTAATAACTACTGACTTTAGAATGCATTACGAATCTTGCGGGATAGGCTATACCGCTCGCTTTTTGGCCTCCAAAAAAAAGCTTGTAATATCGGCGCTATGGAAGTCCCATTGACAAAAGACTTTACGCAAATTGCATAAGTTAATTTGTGGTACGGCCAAAAAAGTGTGTGGGACAGTTGTACCTACAAGACACGTAATAGCAGCGGTAGTGAAAAAGCAGCATTATAACCCATAACGCTGATTTTTAACTCATAACGCAAAACTCGTAATCTAGCCGTTAGGTTTTATTTTTATTTCACAAGTAAGTTTGTATTTATTTTAACTAGGTAGACTTGTTAGTAAATAGTTATTTGGATGGGCATTGCCCTTAAAAGGGCATTTAGCTCTTTTGCTGCCCAAACCCTAATCTAAAATTAATACCCACCCAAAAAACCCTTTAAACAAGCCTAACACTAACCCCTGACGATCTACTTACAGTTTTTGAAGTCCCGCTTGAACGATCTTCATCCAGGCGGCGAGAAGTCTTCATCCAGACGGCCTCTTCAATCTTCATCCCGGCGGCAAAGTCCTCATCCAAGTGACTAGAAGTCTTCATCTAGGAGGTCTCTTTAATCTTCATCCAGGCGGCATCTTCTATCTTGATCCTGGCAGCGCGGAGCGGTTCCATCCTGAAGACATCCGGCATGAAGCATCCTCTAAATACGGTCATCACCGTATGCTGAATCGTTAATACAAGGTACGCAATCCAAGATGGTGTCTCTTGCATTCCTATTGGCTGAAAATTTTTAATCAGCCAATAGGAATTAGAGCTGCTAAAATCCTATTGGCTGTTCAAATCAGCCAATAGGATTTAAGCAGCTCTCATTCTATTTGATGAGAAGACTAAGTTGCAGACTTGCAAATTTAATCCACAGAAGCCTCATTTTTTAAAAGCCTAAGAAGAGGAAACAGCTCTTGTAAAATGAGCCATAATTCTCTCAGGAGGCTGATGTCCAGTAGTCTCATAAGCCAAACGAATTATACTTCGTAACCAAAAAGAAAGAGTAGTAGCAGTAGCTTTCTGAACTTTATGTTTCCCAGAGAAACAGACAAAGAGGGCAGAGGACTGGTGAAACTCTAAGTCATCTGTAAGTAGAATTTAACAGCACAACATCCAAATTGTGTAACAAACGTTCTTTGGAAGAAGAAGGATTAGGACACAGAGAGGGAACAACAATTTTCTGATTGATATTTCTATTAGAAACAACCTTAGGAAGGAAACATAACTTAGTACAAAGAACCGCCTTATCGGCATGAAAAATAAGATAAGGGGAATCACACTGCAGAGCTGAGAGTTCCGAGACTCTTCGAGCAGAAGACATAGCAACAAGAAACAAAACCTTCCAAGATAACAACTTAATGTCTATGGAATGCAACGGCTCAAATGGAGCCAGCTGTAAATCTTTAAGAACAAGGTTAAGGCTCCAAGGAAGAGCAACAGACTTAAACACAGGCCTGATTTTGACCAAGGCCTGACAAAAAGATTGCACATCTGGCACATCCACCAAACTATTATGTAGTAAAACTCATAAAGCAGATATCTGACCCTTCAGGGTACTGACTGACGATCCCTTCTCCAGGCCTTCCTGAAGAAAAGATAAAATTCTAGAAATTCTGATTCTACTCCAAGAGTAGCCATTGGATTCACACCAATAAAGATATTTACGCCATATCTTATGGTAAATATTTCTAGTAACAGGCTTGCAAGCCTAAATCATGGTCTCAATGACCGACTCAGAAAAACCATGCTTAGACAGAATTAAGCATTCAATCTCCAAGCAGTCAGCTTCAGAGAAACCAGATTTGGATGAAGGAAGGGACCCTAAATCAGAAGGAAATCAGGAGGTCCTTCTTCAGAGGTAGTCTCCAAGGTAGGAGAGATGACATCTCCACTAGGACTGCAAACCAGATCATGTGAGGCCACGCTGATGCCAATCACAGATGCCCTCTCCTGTTTGATACAAGCAATGACTCGTGGAAGGAGAGGAAATGGAGGAAACAGGTATGCCAACCTGAAAACCCAAGGAACCACCAGAGCATCTGTCAGAATGGCCTGTGGACCTCTTAACCTTGAACCGTACCTTGGAAGCTTGGCGTTCTGATGGGACACCATCAGATCTAACTCCAGCACCCCCCATTTGAGGACTAAGCTGGAAAACACCTTTGGATGGAGTTCCCACTTCCCGGGATTAAAAGTCTGTCTGCTCAGAAAATCTGCTTCCCAGTTGTCTAATCCTGGAATGTGGATGGCAGATAGACAGAAATTGTGGCTCTCTGCCCACTGAAGAATTCAAGTAACCTTATTCATGGTTAAGGAACTCTGAGTTCCTCCCTGGCTATTGATGTAAGCCACAGAGGTTATGTTGTCTGACTGGAACCTGATAAACTGGACTGAGGACAACTTAGGCCAAGCCAATAGAGCATTGTAAATCGCCCTCAACTCCAAGATGTAGCAGACTCCTTCCGAGTCCAAGGGCCCTGAGCTTTTAATGAGTTCCAGACTTCTCCCCAGCCCAGCAGGCTGGCGTCCGTGGTCATGATCACCCAGGAAGGTCTCCAAAAGCATGTGCCCCGAGACAGATGTTCCTGAGAAATTCACCATGGGAGAGATTCCCTTGATGACTGATCTAACTCTATTCTCTGAGATAGATTCACATTCCATTGTCTACGCATGCACAATTGGAGAGCTCAAAAAAGGAATCAAACAAAAGGAATGATGTCCATGGAAGCCACCATCAAACCGATTACCTCCATACATTGAGCAACTAAAGGATAAGCAGTAGCCTGAAGAGAGAGTCAAGAGGAAATTATTTTGTTTTTCCTGACCTCTGTCAGAAAAATTGTCACCAATAGAGAATCTATTATGGTCCCTAAGAACACTACTCTTGTAGCAGGGGAAAGAGAGCTTTTTTCCAGATTTACATTCCATCCGTGGGAACGAAGAAAAGACAACAATATCTCTGTGTGAGATTTTGCTTATTGAAAAGATGGCGCCTGAACCAATATATCATCCAGGTAGGGTGCCACAGCAATTCCACAAGAACGGATCACTGCCAAAAGAGCCCTCAGAACCTTTGATAAAATTCTGGGAGCTGTGGCTAGACCAAATGGAAGGGCCACAAACTGGAAATGTTTGTCCAGAAAGGCAAATCTCAGGAATCTGTGATGGTCCCTATGAATAGGAACATCAAGATATGCATCATTTAGGTCTATGGTTGTCATGAACTGACCCTATTGTATTAAAGGAAGAATGGAGCATATAGTCTCTATCTTGAAGGATGGAGCTTTGAGAAACTTGTTTAGACAATTCAAGTCTAGAATGGGACGGAAAGTTCCCTCTTTTTTGGGAACCACAAATAGGTCGGAGTAGAACCCGGGACCCGGTTTCTGCACTGGAATTGGAACTATCACTCCTAGGGAGGAAAGATGTATACATTTCAAGAACGCCTCTCTCTTTATCTGGTCTGCAGATAATCTTAAGAGATGGAATCTGCCTCTGGGATGAAAAGTCTTGAATTCCAATTTGTAACCCTGGAATAATATGTCCACAGTCCAGGGATCTGGGACATCTTGTATCCAGGCTTGAGAGAACTGAGAAAGTCTGCCCCCCATCTGATCCGGTCCTGGGTCGGGGGCAAACCCTTCATGCTGATTTGGAATCAGCTGCGGGTTTCTTTGATTTTTTCCCCTTGTTCCAAGACTGATTGGGTTTCCAAGAAGCCTTGGATTGTTCCTTCTTGGAAGAAGGGGAAGGCTTTCCTCTGAAGTTAAGAAAGGAACAAAAATTACTCTGATGTCCTTAAGGCCTATTCTTCTTATCTTGAGGTAGAAAAGAGCCTTTTCCACCCGTAATATCAGAGATAATTTCTGCCATACCGGGTCCAAGCAAGGTTTTGCTTTTGTAAGGAATCGCCAGAAGCTTGACTTTAGAGGAAGTGTCCTCAGACCAGGATTTCAACCATAACGCCCTGCGGGCTAGGACAGCGAAACTAGAAGATTTAGCTCCTAGTCTAACAACCTGTAAAATGGCATCTGCAATAAATGAATTGGCCAAGTTAAGAGCTTTAATCCTATCTTTAATTTCATCCAAGGAAGTCTCTACTTGAAGAGAATCAGACAAGGCGTCGAACCAATAAGATGCTGTGCTAGTTACGGTGGCAATACACACTGCAGGTTGCCATTGGAGACCTTAATGAACATTATTCTTTTTAAAATACGCCTTCAGCTTCTTGTCTATCAGATCCTTAAAAGAGCAGCTATCCTCAATAGGAATAGTGGTTCTCTTAGCCAGAGTGTAAATGGTCCCTTCAACTTTGGGTACAGTATACCAAGGGTCTTTAATGGAGTCCTCGACAGGAAACATTTTCTTCAAAATAGGAGATGGGGAAAAGGACACCCCTGGTTTCTCCCATTCCTGTGAGATAATGTCCCTAGCACGGTGCGGCACAGGAAAAACCTCCAAAGTGGAAGGTTCATCAAAGAAACTATTAAGTTTACTAGATTTCTTAGGAGTGACAACGACAGGGTTATCAGAGTCATCTAAAGTAGCTAAAATCTCCTTTAACAATACACAAAGGTGTTCAAGCTTAAATCTGAAGGATACCACCTCAGTCTCAGAAGAAGGAATTATACTGTCCGAATCTGAGATTTCACCCTCAGAATGTCCCAATGTATCTTCCTCATCAGACTTATGAGAAAGGGCAATTTGGGAAGCAGAACTGAGGACAGACACCTTACTTTCTCAATTTCTAGATTTCCTCTTGCGTTTTCCCTGTAATCTGGGAATGACAGCTAATGCGCAGATACCGCTGAAGATACGAGGCCAGCAATTTCTGCTTTTAAGTAAACTCCACTAGAAGTTATAGAGGAACCACAGGGCACTGCATGTGACACCATTAAGGCTTGGGACGTAGCAGGAGAAAGCTGAGGTATTATTTTAACAGGCTCAAAAATGTTACCTTTATTTTGCAAGGTGTTTTGACACATGAAGAACAAAATTGCATAGGAGCTGCAATTTGTGCATCTAAACAATATAATAATAATCATGAATTCATGAGAACAGACTCTTGCTCCATATCAGACATGTTGAGAAACAGTAAATAAACTTGTACAGATAAGTATCAAAGATTTTAATAATTAATTCAAATAAGCCAAGGAAAAAATGCACTTTAAATTTTATCCCAAATTAGGATCGATCCACAGCTAAAATTACGTGAGAAAAGTTAAGAAAAAACATTTAATAAACATCAAATAAACTTCTAAAATAAACTTCTAAAATACCCCTCAGGCAACCCCACACCTCAATTACCGAGGTGCCTTACCGCTACCAATTAAGACCGGATCACCCAGAAATGGAGAAAAATAACTTTTTCCTCAGAAACGTTATAGAGTAAAGCCGAGATCAAATTACTGCTGCGACACAGAGAGGCACTACTTCCTAGTACACTGAGTACCAGAAACAACTGTTTTTTTCAAACCTGACAGTTTAAATGTTGCATCATTTTATTTTAAAGCAAAGGGGACATAAATAAGCTGCTGAAATAGAAAAGTCAGCCTTACTTTCAGTTTAAACTTGTATTGTTTTATCAAGTAAATATAAGTCTAATAAAAACATTTTACCCTTTCTTTTTAAAAGAGTTTAAATGTTAGTCTCACACATGCTACAGTGCCTGCTTCATGCCCCAGTATAACCCATACAACAGGATTATCATTGTCCCAATAAAAAAGCAGTGTCTTTTAATTTGTTAAGTGCTTGGTCTCCCCAACTGGAAGAAAAAGCACTTACCTAGCCTGCTGTCCAGCATGTAGACAGTTACAAGGTATGAGAGGACACAGTTCCTCACAGAGACCTTTGAAAAAGAAAGAACAGAGTAGCCAAGCTTTCTAAACTAGGGCAGCAATTGTTAGGAAAACACAGTAAGTACCTTTTTACAAGTTCCTAACTGCTTTAAAAGCCACCACTACCCAACTGAAAGGAATGACGTGGAATACGACTATACCCCAAAATTTGATTGTAGATTAAATAAAAAAAAAAATTCAGGCACCTAAACTCACCTCCTCCATACACCGAAGACAAAGAGAATGACTGGGGGTTGTGGCTAAGGGAGTGATACTTAGCAGTTTAACTGTGGTGCTCTTTGCCTCCTCCTGTTGGCCAGGAGTGATATTCCCAACAGTAATTACTCAAGCCGTGGACTCACCATATCTAAGGAAAGAAACATGAGTCCACTGTGCTACTGTCCATCTCAGATGAGATGGAGCCCAGAGAAGTCGACGGTGCTTCTGGACATTGGTGATGTATGGCTTCTGTTTTGCATAGTAAAGCCTTAAAGGGACACTGAACCTAAATGTTTTCTTTCATGATTCAGAAAGAGCATGCAATTTTAAGCAACTTTCTAATTTACTCCTATTATCAATAATATTTAATTCTCTTGGTATCTTTTTTTGAAAAGCAAGAATGTAAGTTTATATGTCGGCCCATTTTTTGTGAACAACCTGGGTTGTTCTTGCTGATTGGTGGATAAATTCACCCACCAATAAACAAGTGCTGTCCAGTGCTAAACCAACAATTGTCTAGCTCCTTAGCTTAGATGCCTCCTTTTTCAAATAAAGATAGCAAGAGAACGAAGAAAAATTGATAATAGGAGTAAATTAGAAATTTGGTTAAAATTGCATGCTCTATCTGAATCATGAAAGAAAAAAATTGTGTTCAGTGTCCCTTTAACTTGTATCTGTGGATGCAGCGGCAAATGGTGTTGACCATATTTAGAGATGTATGTATGTCTATGTTAAAGCTCTTTGCCTGACTTTTTTTTTCCGAGCACCTCAGACCTCATATCTATGAGCTCTTACAAGTTTTTTGTGCAATATTTTTTTTAATAATTTTTATTAGATGTTGTTATTATGGGTGTAACTATATTTTTGAATGTAGTTTTGATGTTTTTTGTGCAACTTTTTATTTTCACAAAAAAAAAAAAAAATCAGAGCACTGAAGTCTCCGTAATCATTCTAGCAAAAATCACGATTGCGCTCAAGTGATCGCATTTAATTTCAACTTGTAATACCAGCGATAAGCCCAACAAGCGCAACACTAGCAATAAACTCCTTATCGCTAGCTTGTGTGCAAAGGTTTGCCCTCCACACGTAATCTAGCCCATAGTTGTTAAGGGAAAGTGTAAAACAGTAAAAATATAACTTCACAAAATTCCAGCACCAGCTTTCATTTTGCACACAGTTTATCTACTTTAGCATTATATTTTACCAGCTATTGAAATCTTGGCAGGTGATAAGTAAAACGCTCCTTTTAAACATGTTTGCGTTTAATCAGTGCTATTGTATAGTCCGTCGGTATTGTGTGTTACAGAAATTTACATATGTATGTACTTAGAAGATATATATGTGATATCTTGAATCACTAATGAGATCTGTAGGAAATACAAGGTCATGACTGCAACATCAAGAAATGACATTTAGCAATTCTGTTCTTAAAATATCTATTTTTATTTCATACCTACAATTCTACAATTGTAAATTACAGGACTTTTGTTTTTTTGTAATGGGATTTCTATTGAAAATTGCATTGTCATTTTGTTTGTTGGCAACAAACATTTTCTGCACAGTTTTTTAAAAAAAACACATAAGTGTTTTATTAATAATTGTGATTTGCAATATCTAGAACATTGCATTGCCATTTTCTTTCAGTAATAGGAATGCAATTTGGTGTACTTATAGGTAGCAAACTAAAAATGAGTCCGCAATGCAATGCATTGGCTTCTAAGGCAAAAAAGATACTAGCATGTAATAAAAGAGGCATAGATGCAAGGGAGGACCTCACCTTGAATATGGAGTGCAGCTCTGGGGAACCAATGTTAAAAAGGGGCATTGCAGAAATAGCAAAACTAAGGGCAAGATAACAAGTAGAGCAGTATTTAACAAAAATCTAGCGGCTAGATTTAGAGTTCTGCGTCCAAAGGGGTGCATTAGCTACGCATGCTTTTTTTTCCCTGCACCTTTTAAATACCGCTGGTATTTAGAGTTCACAGAAGGGCTGTGTTAGGCTCCAAAAAAGGGAGCATAGAGCATATTTACCGCCACTGCAACTCTAAATACTAGTGTTGCTTACGGTAGCGGCTAGCTTCAAAAACGTGCTCGTGCACGATTCCCCCATAGGAAACAATGGGACAGTTTGAGCTGAAAAAAAACCTAACACCTGCAAAAAAGCAGCGTTCAGCTCCTAACGCAGCCCCATTGTTTCCTATGGGGAAACACTTCCTAAGTCTGCACCTAACACCCTAACATGTACCCCAAGTCTAAACACCCCTAATCTAACACTTATTAACCCCTAATCTGCCGCCCCCGCTATCGCTGACCCATGCATATTATTATTAACCCCTAATCTGCCGCTCTGTACACCGCCTCAACCTACATTATACCTATGTACCCCTAATCTGCTGCCCCTAACACCGCCGACCCCTATATTATATTTATTAACCCCCAATCTGCCGCCCCCGCTATCGCTGACCCCTGCATATTATTATTAACCCCTAATCTGCCGCTCCGTACACCGCCGCAACCTACATTATACCTATGTACCCCTAATCTGCTGCCCCTAACACCACCGATCTCCTCTTCTTCCCGGATAGGATGAATCAGCCAATCAGATTCAAGTTCAATCCGATTGGCTGATTGGATCAGCCAATGAGATTGAGCTCGCATTCTATTGGCTGTTCCGATCAGCCAATAGAATGCGAGCTCAATCTGATTGGCTGATCCAATCAGCCAATCGGATTGAACTTGAATCTGATTGGCTGATTCCATCAGCCAATCAGAATTTTCCTACCTTAATTCCGATTGGCTGATAGAATCCTATCAGCCAATCGGAATTCGAGGGACGCCATCTTGGATGACATCCCTTAAAGGAACCTTCATTCTTCAGTTGGACGTCGGAAGAAGAGGATAGATCCGCGCTGGAGGTCTTCAAGATGGAGCCGTTCGTCATCGGATGAAGATAGAAGATGCCGCTTGGATCAAGATGGTTGCCGGTCCGGATCTCCTCTTCTTCCCGGATACGATGAAGACTTTGGAGCCTCTTCTGGACCTCTTCAGCCGCTGCTTGATAGAAGACTTCAGCCGGATTATGGATCGCCAGCCCCCGCTTGGGCTTGGATGAAGACTTCGGAGGCTTGGATCAAGACTTCGGAGGACGGATCGGTGAACCTGGCATGGTGATGATAAGGTAGGAAGATCTTCAGGGGCTTAGTGTTAGGTTTATTTAAGGGGGGTTTGGGTTAGATTAGGGATATGTGGGTGGTGGGTTGTAATGTTGGGGGGGGTATTGTATGTTTTTTTTTACAGGCAAAAGAGCTGAATTATTTGGGGCATGCCCCGCAAATGGCCCTTTTCAGGGCTGGTAAGGTAAAAGAGCTTTGAACTTTTGTAATTTAGAATAGGGTAGGGCATTTTTTTATTTTGGGGGGCTTTGTTATTTTATTAGGGGGCTTAGAGTAGGTGTAATTAATTTAAAATTGTTGTAATATTTTTCTAATGTTTGTAAATATTTTTTTATTTTTTGTAACTTAGTTCTTTTTTATTTTTTGTACTTTAGTTAGTTTATTTAATTGTAGTTATTTGTAGGTATTGTATTTAATTAATTTATTGATAGTGTAGTGTTAGGTTTAATTGTAACTTAGGTTAGGATTTATTTTACAGGTAATTTTGTAATTATTTTAACTATTTTAGCTATTAAATAGTTCTTAACTATTTAATAGCTATTGTACCTGGTTAAAATAAATACAAAGTTGCCTTAAAATAAATATTAATCCTAAAATAGCAGCAATATAATTATAATTTATATTGTAGCTATATTAGGGTTTATTTTACAGGTAAGTATTTAGCTTTAAATAGGAATAATTTATTTAATAAGAGTTAATTTATTTAGTTAGATTTAAATTATATTTAACTTAAGGGGGTGTTAGGGTTATGGTTAGACTTAGCTTTAGGGGTTAATACATTTATTAGAGTAGCGGCGAGATCCGGTCGGCAGATTAGGGGTTAATAATTGAAGTTAGGTGTCGGCGATGTTAGGGAGGGCAGATTAGGGGTTAATACTATTTCTTATAGGGTTTGCGAGGCGGGAGTTAGGCGGATTAGGGGTTAATAACTTTATTATAGTAGCGGTGAGATCCGCTCGGCAGATTAGGGGTTAATAAGTGTAGGCAGGTGGAGGCGACGTTGAGGGGGGCAGATTAGGGGTTAATAAATATAATATAGGGGTCGACAGTGTTAGTGGCAGCAGATTAGGGGTACATAAGTATAACGTAGCTTGCGGCGGCGTGCGGACGGCAGATTAGGGGTTAAAAAATTTTAATAGAGTGGCGGCGATGTGGGGGGACCTCGGTTTAGGGGTACATAGGTAGTTTATGGGTGTTAGTGTACTTTAGAGCACAGTAGTTAAGAGCTTTATGAACCGGCGTTAGCCCAGAAAGCTCTTAACTCCTGTTTTTTTTCTGCGGCTGGAGTTTTGTTGTTAGATTTCTAACGCTCACTTCAGCCAAGACTCTAAATACCGGCGTTAGAAAGATCCCATTGAAAAGATAGGATACGCAAATGGCGTAGGGGGATCTGCGGTATGGAAAAGTCGCGGCTGCAAAGTGAGCGTTAGACCCTTTCCTGACTGACTCCAAACGCTGGTTTTGACGGCTACCGCCAAACTCTAAATCTAGGCCTAGGAGAGTTAGCTTGCGAGCGGGAGCGTTAAATACTGCTCCACTTGTTGGGTATCGCTCATATTACAAGTTAAAAGTGTAACATTTGCATGCTAACCCAATGCATGCAAAAACCCAAACTTAGGGTATTGCGAGCGCGTTAACACCACATTCGCGCACAAACATGATTGCATATTCTCAAGTGCGCTAACCCGACATGATAATATGAATATTTTACATTCCAATGTCCTTCACATAGCAGAATATTTATTCATAAATACATATTTCTACATATATCTGATGGTATTTTGGTGTAATATATCTATAACTATATATAAATATTTATTTAAAAATACATAGAACATATTATGCTATTTGAAGAACATTATAATATGTAATATTCACAATAAATACAAAGTATAACACTTTATTAAAAATGAATATTGCATACATTTGATTCTACATGTTTTCATCTACTTAACTGCAAAGGGCTCCAATGCACATGCATGTACATATACATATACATAGATGCATATACATATTTAGAGATGTACATATGTGTATCTATTTGTTAAAGATCTTTGCCTGTCTTTTTATTTCTAACACCTGAGCCCTCATATCTTTGAGCCCTTATACCTTTTCTAATGCAATATTTATTTTTAAATATGTTTTATTAGATAGTGGTATTATGAGAGTAATTATACTTTTCAATGTAATTTTGATGTGGTTTGTGAAACTTTTTTGTTTTGCGAAACAGTTAACCAGAGCTCTGAGGATGTGCAATTTCAATGCACGTTAACTTCAACTGCGCTTTCAATTTGTAATATGAGCGATAAACACGTCACACACAAACATCCATGCTAAACCTCTTTTTGCTTGCGCGTAACTGTTGGCGCTCCACCCATAATCTGGCCCAATATGTTTTTTTTTGTTTGTTTTTTCTAAAAATGTGAAGTGGTAAATTGTTCTTGTTTCCACGTTTTTTGGTAAGTGTGCCACTATCTTAATGCATTAGAAGCAAATATGGATACTATTTAGCATTGAAACCATAAAAATATCACTTAAAGAGACAGCAAAGTCAAAAATAAACTTCCATGATTCAGACAGAACATACAATTTTAAACAACTTTCCAATTTACTTCTATCATCACATTTCCTTTGTTCTATTGGTATCCTTTGTTGAAGACTAAACCTAGGTAGACTGATAGGAGCTTAGGAACATACACATGTCTATAGCAGTCTATGGCAGCAGTGTTTGTAACTATGTATGCCACATGGCTAAAGACACGTGTACAGGATTACTTTTTAACAAAGAATATTTAGAGAACTAAGCACAACTGATAATAGAAGTACATTGGGCAGTTGTTTAAAATGTAATTCTCTATCCAATCAGTTTGTTTAATTTTGACTTTACTGTACCTTTAATTAAAATGTTATTGACACAAAATAAAAACACTGTCATTTAAACACACATGGTGGTCCATTCCATAAATAGTCAATGGGGCTGAATTATCAAGCTCCGAACAGAGCTTGATGCCACTGTTTCCGCGCTCGCCTTCAGGCTCGCCGGAAACAGAAGTTATGAAGCAGCACTGGTCCGCTGCCTCTTTGGCTGTGGTCTGCAATCTGTCCGATCCTATACGATCGGGCTGATTGACACCCCCTGCTAGCGGCCGATTGACTGCAAATCTGCACGGGGCAGCATTGCACAAGCAGTTCTGGTGAACTGCTTGTGAAATGATAAATGCCGACAGCGTATACTGTCGGCATTCATCGATGTCTGTCTTACATGATATGCTAAGCGGATCATGTCGGACAGACGATGATAAATCGGCCCCAATATTTAGAATTCCCCATATAGGTCATGTGTTATGCTTCCTTAATCATCAAAATTAATATAAATTTATAAATAAAAGGTTGTTCTTGTTTGGATTAAAGGGATATGAAAGCCAAACAATTTCTTTAATGATTCAGATAGAGCATACAATTGTAAACAAGTTTCCAATTTACTTCTTTTATGAATTTTTATTCATTCCCTTGGTATGCTTTATTGAAAAAGAAGCATTGCACTACTAGGAGCTAGCTGAACACATTGGTAAGCCAATGAAAAGAGGCAAATATGTGCAGCCATCAATCAGCGGCTAACTACCAGCTCCTTAGCCTACCTAGATATGCTTTTCAACAAAGGATACCAATAGAACACATAAAATGAGAGAATAGAAGTACAATGGAAAGATGTTTAAAATGGTATGCTCTATCTGAATCACGGGGAAAATGGATTTCATGTCCCTTTAAGCAGGATACAAACAAAAGCAACTATATAATAATAGAATAATAAAGTCTTAAAAGTAATTTTATAATTGTACAGCAGCTTCTAACAGTAAAAAAGTATATGGCAAAAACAGCTTGCATGGTACATACAGCAGTTTTAAAGGGATAGTAAAGTCCAACTTAAACATTCATGATTCAGATAGGGCATGTCATTTTAAACAACTTTCTAATTTACTTTTATCATCAAATTTTCTTTGCTCTTTTGGTATTCTTAGTTGAAAGCTAAACCTAGTTAGGCTCATATGTTAATTTCTAAGCCCTTGAAGGCCTCCTCTTATCTGAATGCATTTGACAGTTTTTCACAGCTAGATGGAGTTAGTTTATGTGTTTCATATAAATAACATTGTGCTCACGCATGTGGAGTCAGCACTAGTTGCCTGAAATGCATGTCTGTCAAAAGATCTGAGATCAGGAGGCAGTCAGGAGAAGCATAGATACAAGGTCATCACAGAGGTAAAAAGTGTATTTCTATAACAGTGTTGGTTATGCAAAACTGGGGAATGGTAAATGAAGGGATTATCTAATTTTTTAAATAATAACATTTTTGGTGCTTAATACGCTCGCTATCCGACACGTGCAGTCTATCAGGGTTAACACATGACTAAAAGCATTATTTAGCACTCTACTTGTAGTCTAGCCCATAGTGAAATAAATAGCTCTCAAGCAAATATGCGCAAATTGAGGTATTCATTATCTTGAATCAATCAAACAATGTTGCATGTTTTGATTAGTTAAAATTCAACAATTTGTGCATTTAAAAAAAATTATGCTTACCCGATAAATTCATTTATTTTATGATGGTGAGAGTCCACGAGCCATCACATGTGAGATTAAAGTTTAGTCCTACAGCAGGAAGAAAAACACCTCACACAACAGAGCTTTAAATCCTCCCACCCTCACATGATTCCTTAGTCATACATATGGCCAAGAGAAAGACGAAAATAAGAAATTAGGAAAAGGGAAGTGCAATCTGGTACTGCCACCAACTGTTTTGGAAAAAAACAAGAGCGGGACTCTTACTATCATGAAAGAAATGTAAGGTAAGCATACATTTTCTTTTCTTTCATAAGATAGTAAAAGTCCATGAGCTATCACATGTGGGATCCTATACACAAGCAGTAAAGTCCACAAGACTCCCCATGAAATAGGGAGGTAAAACAGTTAAAGCAGGTACTAAGCAGGCACTGCAACCTTTCCTACCAAAAGTAGCCTCAAAAAGGTAGAATTTGGAAAAGTTACCTGCTTTGCACATATGTTCAATTTATAAAAGACAAAGACCTGGCTTCTACTCTGGTAGAATGAGCAGCAATTGATTCACGGGTAGTTTAAGTTTTAAGATACCCTGGCAATGTGATTGCAGTAGCTTTCTGTCCTTTGGGGGGGACCCTTTAGAAATGGATAAAAAAGGTTAAAATTCTAAATTATTTAGTTGCTTGAAGATAACATTTCAAGGCCCATACTGCATCTCAGTTAGGAAATGATTCCTCTATAGCATTTTTTTTTGGTGCTGGACATACAGATTGGACTAATATTTCTTAAAACTGCTTTATCCTGATGTCCAGACTATGCATAGGTTTAAATGGCTGAGCTTGAAGAAACCATCAAAACCAAGTAAAGATTTTTACCAAGGGGAAGCAGGCCTGACCAAATCTTGCCAAAGGCTTGGATGTCAGGAAGTCTTGAAATCTTCTTTTTATACAATATTCAAATTTCAGAAATGTGGCCATTAACGAAACTGGCTGATCAACCGTTATCCAAACCATACTATAAAATATTTAATTCAAGGAATCCAAAATGGTCATTCTTAGAAGGAAACTTGTGCTAAATATGTCTTTTAATAGGCTTTATGGCTCAAATTAAAGTGCCTATCACGTGATCTGAAAAAAATCTCTCTGAGACAAAATCAGACGTTCAATTGCTATGCCATCAAATTGACCCTTTCAGGATGGACACATCTATCCAAGTTCATTGTAAACAAAAAAGGAAAAAAGAAGTACATGATCGTCAGTGCGATAATATGCTTAAAAAAATGGCACTGATTGGCTCCTGGGGGGGCAGCCTATTTTGCTAGGCATATTTCCTAGTCAGATCAGCATTTGTACACAGAAGAGAGCAGGACACCACAAAAGTTAGGACGTTCCATGTCATCTTAATGGCATTAAAGCCCGTTACTTTTATTACGGCATGGATCATCCTAAAGACATCTAGAAGTTAAGAGATTCGAAGAAAGGACCTTGAGAGAGAACTTCCTTCCTGAGAGGAAAACACCAAGTCTGGCTTGAGGACAATTGTACCAGAATTGCGTACAAAGTTCTGTGAAGCCATGCAAGAGCAATTCAAATCACTGAGGCCATTCCCTTTTTTATCCTGGCTACTATCCTCAATAGTAAAGCAAAAGGAGGAATGATGCAAATAAAATTGAATGAGCAGGAAATCACTACTGCATCTAATAGAGTTGCTTTTGTATCTCAATATCTTGCACAGAGAGAGCCTGAATATTGCATTGAGCTCTGAGATGTTGATTAGAAACCTCACTTCCCGAGGTGACCAAACTCCCTGAACTTTCTGGGAACCCTGCACTTTCTGGGACTGTGCCCCAACCTAGCAGGCTGGTGTTCATGTTGAATACTACCCAATTTAGATGGGCTCCCTAAATCAAGATTGTTGAGTCTGCCACCAAGTTAGAGAATATCTTGTCTTGAAGTGTAAATAGATCATCTGAGAACCATTGTTGAAATTTCCATTCCACTCTTGCAACATTTGAAGCTGCAAATAATGTAATTTGAATCTGGCAAAATGAACGGCATCTAAAGTCACTACTATGAGACCAACTACTTCCATGCATTGAAGCAGTGTAGGAAGAAGAGATTGAAGGAAAAGAGCAAAAGGCTTCTGCAATTTGAGTTTGCAAGCATATGTGAGAGATAGTCTCTTTGTTACAGGTTTTATGATGAAGACCAGAAAGACAACATTGGTATGTGGTAGTAGAGAAGTTTTCGAAAGTTAGATTTTCTAACCAATGGAATGAAGAAATTGTATTCATATGTTTCTGAGCCAGAATGTTGTCTATGTAAGGAGCAACTGACGAGCTCTCACTACGTACAAAAGAGATCAAAGAATCTTTGAGAAGATTCTTATTGCTGGTGCCATACCACATGGGAGTGGCACACATTGGTAATGACTGTTGAGAAAGGCAAATCTGAGAAATTTTGTATGATCCCTGTGAAAAAGGGATATGCAAATAGGCATCTTTCAAATCTATGGTAGACATAAATTGATCATCCTGCACTAAAGGTAATATAGTATGAATCGTCTTAATTTTAAAGTTAGAAGTTTCAGAAATTTGTTCAGAGTTCTGAGATCCAAAATCAGCCTGCAATTCAAGTCTTTCTTTGGAACAAGGAACAAGGCTTGAAAAGAGCCCCTAAATTTGTTCCCCCAAGGGGGCCAAAGTAATCACTCCTATGGCTTCTAGGTCTGTTACACATGCTAAGAAAATTCTGGGATTTAAATTATTCTTTTGAATATGAGAAAGGAGGAATCTTTATCGAAGGGTGCAAAAGCCTATGTGGTACTCCTAGGAAATTATGTTCACTACACAAGGAACTTGAACAGAAAGGGGCTGCACGTTCATGCTGATTTGAATGAATTGGCAGGCTTTTTTTTTCTTTGGTGTTTCCATGTGGACCTGGAGGTGTTTGACTTGTGAGACACTAGAGAGGAGTATCTTGGCAACTAGGAATGCCAAAAGGAATTAAATTTTCTAGCGGACTTAACTCTGCCCTTATTTTTTTTGTCTTACAACAGGAAAGCTCCTTTACCAACAGTAACTGAAGCAAAGACAGCATTCAGTCAAGGTCCAAACAAGATCTTTCCATGAAATGGGAAGAAAAGAAGTCTGCTTTAATTTACTATGGACTAGATGACAAATGATGCACTAAGTGTTACACGCACGTGATAAGGGGTATTTTGCAGCTCTTTGCACTGGTCGGATATAGTGCGCTTATTACAAGTGTAAAACAAACGTGTTAACTAGAGTGCAAATGAATTCAATGCACTTCAGCTTAGCGCAACTTCAGAGCTCTGGAGTGGTTAACTGTTAGGCGAGACAAAAAAGTTGCATACAAAACATCATAAATACATTTAACAGTACAGTTACACTGATAATAACGCTGTGTAATAAAAAATATTATATATTAAAAAGATTTATTAAAAGTTATAAAGGCTTAAAGATATGAGGTCTCAGACGCTAGAAAATAAAAGGCATGCAAAGGGCTTTAAAATAGAGATACATACATACAAACACATGTTTAAATATGTATATGGATGTACATATGTATTATTAGAATATTTAATGTACTGTACATATTTAACATTCAGATGTTCTTCACTTACAGGATAATGTCTTTTTTATTGTAAAAACATTTTTAAATTAAAAAATATATTTATTTTATAATATTAAAAATATTAAAAAAATTAATAAATACATTTTAACATACTATACAAAATATTGATATATTCTATGAATAATTTTAAATATTTTACAGTATGTTTAATAATTTTTCTAACTTTTATTATTTTTTTTTTTTATATTTTGGGCCAGATTACAAGTGGCACGGTATATTGCATTTTCACGATCGTAAAAACTCTGCTAGAGTTATGTTTTTTGCGCTAGTCGGGTTGCACTTGTATTACAAGTTTTAAAAAAAAAACGTATTTTGCACAAGCGGTAATATGAACATCAAATATTATGTGCACGTATTCCCCCATAGAAGTCAATGAAGACATCCAATCGCATTTTCGCAACTGCGCTAACAGAACATGAAATTATGAATATTTAATATGCCAATGTTCTTAACATAACGGAATATGTTCTATTTATTCATAATTTAAAATATATCTGATGGGTTTTTTAAATAAATATATATGTATACCTATATATATAGATGATTATATATAGGTATGAATATATACAGATATATATGGAAATATCTACTTAGAAATACAAAGGACATATGTTGCTATGTGCAGAACATTGGAATGTGAAATATTTACAGTACATACACAGTTAAACAATTAAAAATGCTTGCGAAAACACAATAACGTTGAGCAAAAATCTAGTCCTTTATAAGTAATATTTCAATAACCCACCTTAAAGGAATAGTCTAGTCAAAATTAAACTTTCATGATTCAGATAGAGCATGCAGTTTTAAGCAACTTTCTAATTGACTACTATTATAAATTTTTCTTCATTCTCTTGGTATCTTTATTTGAATATAAGCTTAGGAGCCAGACCATTTTTGGTTCAGAACCTGGGTAGCACTTGCTGATTGGTGGCTACATTTAGATAGCAATCAGAAAGTGCTACCCAGGTGCTGAACCTAAAATGGGCCGGCCCCAATGCTCACATTCTTACTTTTTCAAATAAAGATAAAAAGAGAACAAAGAAAAATGTATAATAGGAGTAAATTAGAAAGTTGCTTAAAATTGCCTACTCTATTTGAATCATTAAAGTTTAATTTTGACTAGACTATCCCTTTAAGATTACAAAATTTTCATGTGCGCTAACGCAACCTTGCTAAACACACATTCCTAAGTTATTCACATCGATTTTTTTTCCCTTTTATTATAAATATATATACGGTATATATATGTGTGTATATATATATATATATATATATATATATATATATGTATATATTTATATATATGATAATGTTCATGTAAAATACATATCATTGCCTAAGGAATAGATATACGGGTATTAGAATATACAGATATATAAAGAAATATGTATTTAGATAATAAAGGACATTATCCTTTAAGTAAAGAACATTAGAATGTTAAATACGTACACTACATATACAGTAAAATACATATAAATATGTACATTGGAGCCCTTTGCAGTCAAATACCAGAAAACATAAAAAATATTTTTTATTCACTATTAAAATTTAATATATATATATATATAGGTATATATATACATTTTACAAAAAAACATTATATATATATATATATATATATATATATATAATGTTTTTTGTAAAATGTATTTCTATGTATATATATATATATATATGTCGGGTTAGCGCGAGTATTTTTTTTTTTTTTTCGTTTTTATTTTTTTGCGCTCCATTGAAATCTAAAAAAGAATATGTTAACATGATTGTGATATTCTAAGTTCCACTTTTTGTTATTGACACTCCACTCATAATCTTGCCCTATATCAGCAAACCATAAATTTAGCCATAAGGCTCTTGTAGCCAGAATAGTCATAGCAATATACTTTGCATTTATGCAAGTTATTTCTACAGCTGCATCTCAAATGAGATTGTTCACAGTCTTGACCAACCTCAAGCGATCCTGAATTTTATTAAGGGAAGCTTTTTGAGAGCTAAATTAAGAGATGTTGTCAAAAAATACTGCAGTAACTGCAGATAGATAGACTACATTAACAGCTGAAGGAAATATATAGCCTGCCAGCTGAGAGTATCTCCTGAGGAACCATAAAGCTTTCTGTCCATAGGATACTTAAAAGAAGTACTGTTCTCCAAAACATATCTTTGAATTTGGCAAAGGGAAAAAAGGGAATGTCTGGTTTGTTCCAACAATTGCTAAACAGCTCCGAAATTGCATCAGGAACGAGGAAGTTAACCTTTTCTGGGGCTACGTTAAAGAAGTTAAAAAGAAAATCACATAATGTTTGCAGGTTGAGGGTCTGACATCTGCAGGACAAGTAAAATGTCCTGCAATAGACCATGTATGTACTCCAATTATAAATTAAAGGAGAGATCTTCTGCTATTTTGTCAAAAGGATGTGACCTGAGTTTCTGAATAATAGTTCTAAGCTGAAGGGGAGGATTCTAATTATAATTGTACTCCTGGAGGGTACCTACACGATTTTCTCTCTTTTAACTGGTGGAGGCTTGAATGCAATCAGTTGTGAAATTGTAAGGTCCATAGAACTGTCCAGGGGTCAGGGATAACCCTGGTGGGTAACAAAGCCATGAGTACTCTGCTGCAATTGTAACAATGCTTGACCCTGTCTAGCAATAGTCACAAATCAGCACATAGGTTACAAAGCTGAGTAGGGGGACACACCAACACTAACTTACATAGCAAATATATATGAAAATGAAATCACATTGTCAGTAGATTGCCCTTCTAAGGGATCCAATTTGCTCCATAATGAAATAGAATAGTACAGACAAGCAAGTATCTAAAATTATATAGCATCACAGAAATAAGTATATTAGGCACCGAAAGGATTAACACCATCAGGGGAACAAACAAATATTGGCACAATATAAGACTGAGATCCCAGTGAGGGAATGAGAAAAATTGTTTACTTTATGAGAAAAAAGTTTCAGTTTGAGTAAAAAACAGTGTTAAATAAATGTTAATTTATACAGGGAGTGCAGAATTATTAGGCAAGTTATATTTTTGAGGATTAATTTTATTATTGAACAACAACCATGTTCTCAATGAACCCAAAAAACTCATTAATATCAAAGCTGAATATTTTTGGAAGTAGTTTTTAGTTTGTTTTTAGTTTTAGCTATTTTAGGGGGATATCTGTGTGTGCAGGTGACTATTACTGTGCATAATTATTAGGCAACTTAACAAAAAACAAATATATACCCATTTCAATTATTTATTTTTACCAGTAAAACCAATATAACATCTCAACATTCACAAATATACATTTCTGACATTCAAAAACAAAACAAAAACAAATCAGTGACCAATATAACCACCTTTCTTTGCAAGGACACTCAAAAGCCTGCCATCCATGGATTCTGTCAGTGTTTTGATCTGTTTACCATCAACATTGCGTGCAGCAGCGACCACAGCCACCCAGACACTGTTCAGAGAGGTGTACTGTTTTCCCTCCTTGTAAATCTCACATTAGATGATGGACCACAGGTTTCTCAATGGGGGTTCAGATCAGGTTGAACAAGGAGGCCATGTCATTAGATTTTCTTCTTTTATACCCTTTCTTGCAAGCCACGCTGTGGAGTACTTGGACGCGCGTGATGGAGCTTTGTCCTGCATAAAAATCATGTTTTTCTTGAAGGATGCAGACTTCTTCCTGTAGCACTGCTTGAAGAAGGTGTCTTCCAGAAACTGGCAGTAGGACTGGGAGTTGAGCTTGACTCCATCCTCAACCCGAAAAGGCCCCACAAGCTCATCTTTGATGATACCAGCCCAAAACCAGTACTCCACCTTGCTGGCGTCTGAGTCGGACTGGAGCTCTCTGCCCTTTACCAATCCAGCCACGGGCCCATCCATCTGGCCCATCAAGACTCACTCTCATTTCATCAGTCCATAAAACCTTAGAAAAATCAGTCTTGAGATATTTCTTGGCCCAGTCGACGTTTCAGCTTGTGTGTCTTGTTCAGTGGTGGTCGTCTTTCAGCCTTTCTTACCTTGGCCATGTCTCTGAGTATTGCACACCTTGTGCTTTTGGGCACTCCAGTGATGTTGCAGCTCTGAAATATGGCCAAACTGGGATGCACATCACCTAATATGCTTAATTGGTAGTAGGCTTTCGAGCCTATACAGCTTGGAGTAAGACAACATGCATAAAGAGGATGATGTGGTCAAAATACTCATTTGCCTAATAATTCTGCACTCCCTGTACAAAACTCTAATTATTAGGGGTGATTACCACTTTAAGGCTGTGGGGAGAAATGTAAGTGTGTCATCAAAGATGGCCACAGTCTGTGAGCGAAAGGATAAAACAATGCATAGTTTTGATGTGAAAAAAACGCCCTAAGGTCTTAAGCTCAGAAACTTCTGAAAATGAGCTCCAAATGTTCAGAAAAAAATCCTGATCATCTGGGAGTTTTCTAAGAATGAGAAACAGAGCTCTTTTATGTACTAAATACCAGAAATACATTTAAAGTGATAACTACATTTTATTATAAGGGGC